>NC_142805.1:15978242-16138242 GCF_049724085.1 Artemia sp. Qi Xiang Cuo
CAATTTAATTTTGTATTTGGATCGGGCTGACATCCAACTATAGTGACTGTTTTAACATATTGTCTTTAATTTCAAATTCAAACATCCTCAAATATCATTTGACTTCAAATATCGTTAAATATCGTTTATCTTATACTGATTGATGGGGTTCTCAGAATTAAACTTCAAATTGTCTTTAACTTCAACTTCAAATATCTTCAACTTCGAATGTCTTTAAATATCATTTAACTTCAAATATCGTTAAATATCATTTAATTTCAAATATCATCACTATGCTGTCAAATGATTCTGGGGTCCATAATGAGTATCAAAGGCGATATCTATGTATTTATATCTTGTACTGACCGATGGGGTTCTCAGCATTTATGTGATTATATAGTTCGATAAAGTGAAATTCACTCAGTATATCACTTCAGTATATCGAACACGATAAAGTGTTCGATATACTGAAATTCAAATATAATGTTACCTGATACGTAGTATGGTTCATGGTCGAAGAAACAACGATCAAAGGTAACTGTTATTTTCGTAGACGAAGCTGGGATGAAAATTGCCTGGAGTATGGTGAGTACTCTTCGTTGGTTGAGATGTGATGAAAATAGATGCTACTAGGTTGTATCTGTACTGGGCAACTCATTGTAATGCTCAATATCCAATGTGTCCATCCACTTCCTGTAATAAAAATAACGAGGCAGACTCACACGTTCTTTGAAGTAAATACTCATAGTACAAATAAGTCACGCATTAATTGGGTATATGAATTTTTACACTGTGAGACAGTTAAATAAATACACTAATATTAGTACAAAAACTAAATTTTTATCGTTTAGGTTATAATGAAACGACATAATTCCCATTGGGAAATTCAATACATAGAAGTTTCTTCGAAGTTGTTATAGCCTAACGACGTTATAAAATATTAATTCTTCAACTTTAAGTGTGGTCTCTTATTATACTTTCTAATATACACTACTACATACACTTTATTTTAACTTCTTTCAACACTTAGTTAATTTTACATTAGATTTAAAATAATCATTTAAACAGAGTTTATGCTACATGGTTAATTTTTGAGGTCTAATTTTACAACATATTTCATGCCTGCATTAATCACTCACGTCCGTGCTGTTTAAGAAACGCATGTTGCAGCGTCATAACCACACGGTTTTACGTAAACGATACTACAATGAGGGAACAAGACATAACAAGGACGAGTGGAGACCTCTATACCCACTCGTTTTCTAATGTTTTCCCTATTTCTTGGCTTAGACGTTCTCATGGGGCTCTGGGTTTAACCTCTGTATTTCAGCTGTTTCCCCGTGTTCTTCTCTTGGTTTTCGTCTTATTAGTCTTAGGATTTTTCCGTAATTACAAGTCAACATTGGTGCCTCATATTTGCCTTTCGAATAAGGTAATTAGATGCAGGATTTCCAAGCTTGCCCGCTTAGATTCCAGTTGATGCTTGGCAAAGAATATAAGCGTAATGAAGAATTGACATCAATATCTTTTTAGAAGGCTATTGTTTGAGCAAACCCTTCAGCTCTAAACAAATAAATATGATATTAAAATTTTATTAGAATCTGTTAAGCGAAAAACACCTTCACATTAATAGGGAATTCCTTGTGGGTTTTACTTAGTCGCCATTGGACATACACAGGGTTTCAATCCATATATCTTAACTGATCAAATGGTTTTAAAATTTTACATATTATTATTGAGATATAATTCCACATCCGCCGTGAAATTCAACATGTAAACGTACCCATAGCCAATTATAGGTAAGGTTCGGATCGGATTTTTTGTATCACTCTGTTTAAAATTATTTTTGCCCCCAATATTGACTGATGGTCCATACATTGAGATTACCTTTTTACATTCTTCAGCTTATAATTTGTAGCCCTAATGAGTCATAATTAGTTACCATTTGATGTATACAGGGTTTTCTTATGCAAACTTCAACCAATCAAATGATTTCCAAATTTAAGCATCACTTTTGAGCTTTACAACAAAACCTGAATGCTCCATTTGTACTAGATTTATCTCAAATTATTATAATTAAACTGCTTTAAATCAAATTCAATTCAGCTTGAAAAAAAAATTAAATATAGCTCAATTTAGTCAAACTCAATTGCTCTAAAACATGAACACGGTGTCTGTGTAATGTACTGATGTTTTACCCTTGTTTCCTCCCCAGGCTTCCCACAAAACATGGTCCAACGCCAGCTGTCGTCCTCAGTAGATCACTAGCTTCCTACCTTTGGTTATTATCGGTGATCGTCGACGTTTTGACATCACTTGTATTATTATTATTATTATATTTCATTAATATTGACTTGGTTAACTTTACTTGCACATTGTTAAATTTATTATGGTGGATCACAAGTTGATTTTCATAAGGGATTTGAAATCTGTCTTTACGTTAATTAGGAATATTTCAATCAGTTAGGTTTTTTGACCGTTCTGCCTAACTGTGTCATGGTTTTATACGCTGTTTCGTTTGGTTTTTCTTTTTCGATATTTATTTCGAAATAATGTCGAAATGCTCGTTCTGATTTTTAAAAAATTATTTACCAGTTAATTTAATTTTTTTACCGTGTGCGGCTGCCTAGGTTGGCTTTGATTTCCCTATTTCTTTAGCTACTATATGTTCTGATTCGCCGCCAGACTCTTTGGAACTAGTTTCCGATGAATCCGGATTAGAACTTTTAGAGGTGGCACTTTTTGAGGTATCACCTGCCCTTCCTTCGTAAATTTCTACTCCTCTGGAAGTAGAAGGTTTATTCCCTAGGTCCTCGCCGTGAGTTCTCAACTCGGGGGATTTGAAAGATTCTTGAGAGCTTTGGGAGGAATCAATAGTTTTTGCAGGGTTCCTCCATTGTTTGAAGGCCATGTCTTCAGGGGGATGGGGAATTATTTGCAATAGGGATTCCCTCCGTGAAGTCCACTGTTTAGGTTTGACCTTGGACACAGTTATATCATGATCTTGACCTTGCTGGTCATCCTTGGGAGTTTTATTCTCGGGTAATGTACTTTGACTCGTTTTTATGGGAAAATTTATTAAATCCATAGCCTCTCGTAGGCTTGTTTTAGTTAAATTTTTAGGAGGTTTTCTTTACAGTAATACCGGGGGTTTCTACAGCTCTGTTTAATTCTTCCTGTAAAGACAGGGGCCTTTCTATCGGTGTCGCAGGGGAAACCATATCGTCTGGAAATATTTTGGGGGGACATGGGGTCGAAATTCTATCGGGGAAAAATTGGGTTTTTGGAGATATTGTATAATCTAAATATCCTGCGCTCGCCGATGAATAACTTTTTGGACTCTGGCGTTTTTATTTCAGGAAAAAATCCTGGTATTAGGGATTTTTTCTTAGGAACAACAAGATTTTTTATTTCTAAAAATTATTCAAAGTTTTGTTAATCACTGTCATTCTCGAAATAATCTTGTTTGAAATTAAAGGCTTTTAGCTCTAACAATCTTGATCTAGGGGTCTTATTGTCCGCATCTGACGAATCAGTAAAGTAAGAATGTGGTATCCAACTCTCTGGAAAATTGGCCCTTTTTATTCGGCAAACATGCACTTTACAAATTCTTCCACTATCGGGGTTTTCCATTTTAAAAGTATATTCGTTATCGTACTTTTTGACTATTCTGTATGGTCCAGAATATTCGTTGGAAAGTTTTTTTCCTTCCGTTTTTGCCTCGTTCTTTAGGTAAACGAAGTCTCCTAGTTTGAAATCTATACTTCCCTTGACTTTGGGTTGGTTTCTTAGCTCTTGGTTTATTTAACATTTTTCCACTTCTTGCCTAACTATTTTATAAGTTTTCCTCATCCTATTTATGAATTCTTGTTTGTAATCTTCCAAGTTGTTGTAATACTGCCGAGATTCAATAATTTCATCATACGGGATCTAAAATCACGACCAAAAAGTAAATAAAATGGATTGTCTTTGGTTGTTTCGGAATAAGCAGTGTTGATTACTATCGCTCCTATTGTCGCTACAGTCGCTCCTATTGTCTTTCATATAAATTCTTAATACGTTCGAAAATATTTTATGCCTGTTTTCTATTTTACCATTAGCTTGTGGGTGGTACGGAGCTGTTACCATTTTCTCTATATTAAGAAAACTCATTAAGTCTTTTGTCACCTTTGAAACAAAATTGCTCCCGTTGTCACTCAAAATTTTATTAGGAATGCCAAATTGTAAAAATAATTTTTCTAACGCCTTACTTGTGGCATAAGCACCTTGATTTTTTAATGCTTTTGCAAAAGTAAATAAAAGAAAATGATCTATAATCAAAAGAATACAAGTATAGCCTATGCTAGAAACAGGTAAGCCTCCACTTGTTCCGTATAGGTCAAATGAGATAATATCGAAGGGGTACTTTGCTATTGGAATACTTCCCGTTGTAGGATCCGGGTAAGCTAGGGTAATTATTCTTCGGTAACATACTTTGCATGTACTTATAAACTATTTATGTTTGGTCGATGCAGTCGGAATTTAAAAATATTGCTTAAATTTATGGAACGTTTTCATTACTCCTATTTCTCCACCTGTATCGGAATGAAAATACTCAAATGCAGGCACTATTAAGTTTTGTGGTAACACAGGTATTATTGAGCTTCGGTTTCTATTGTTCTCATTAGTCAAAATTCTACACGGTATCTCTTCATCCAGATAATAGTCAAAATTATTTATTTCTGTTCTAAGAATTTTGAATTTATCCGGTAACGCTTCATGCTTCACTACATAATCAATTAGTGCTGCACACATTTCGTCCTTTTTTTGCTTTCTTTTTATTTCTTACATCCATGTTTTTCTTACATCCATGTTTGCTCTTAGCATTTATAGCGTTAACTTCATTTTCCTTAGTTTCCGATGGAATATTTTCTGGGTATCTACTCAAAAAGTCACAAGCTGTATTTTGTTTACCTTTTAAATGTTCAAATTCGTAATATAGGTCTTGGATCTTCATAATCCATCTAGCTAGAATGCCCGTGGGGTTTTTAAATGTGTGCAGGTACTGCAAGCTTTTATGGTCTGATCGTAGTATAAATTTTCTACCAATTAAGTAATGTCTAAATTTGTCCAAGTGGTGGATAATAGATAATAATTCTAAGTTTGTGGCTGAATAACGGCTTTTATCTTATAGTAAGGGCTTGCTTGAAGAGCATACGGTGTTTTCTATTTTTTTTTGTTTAGTTGGTTGGTAAAAATGGCCAGAGTTTTCTACTATGATTATTTGTGTCGAATCAACGCCAATACCTATTAAAGAAGCATCGGATGTAACCACAAATTTTGTTTTTTTGAAGTCAGGGAGCGAAAAAATTGGTTCAGAAGTTAGCGCCTTTTTGAGACGGTCTAGGGACGTTTGAGCTTCCTGTGACCAGGTAACATTATGGGAATTCCCTTTAGTTAATTCCTTGAGGGATTTCACAATTTGGGCGTAATTGCGTACGAATTTTCTAAAGTAGCCAGTAAGACCTAAAATTCCCCTTAATTCTTTCATAGTTCTGGGGGGCTTGAGGTTTTCAACACATTTTATTTTATTAGGGTCTGGGGATATCTCTCCTTGGGTTACTACTACTCCTAAAAATTTAATTTTAGGTTGAAATAAATTTACTTTCTCAGGCCGGCATTTTAAATTGCCTTACCTGAACTTCTCGAATACCTTAGTTAACATTGCTAAGTGTTGTTCAGTGTTTTCTCCCACGCATATAATATCATCAACAAAATAATTTATATTACTTATTGCTGATAAGAGGTGCAAAAGGGTTCTACATCGCGCACGATAACATTCTTTCGGTCTAAATTGTACTTTTAAGTATTAATATGAACCACATTCAGATGCTGAAAATGCAGTTCTATGGACTTGTTTTTCGGCTATTTTCACTTGGTGGTAGCCTTGGGTAAGGTCCAAATAAGTAAAATTTTGTTTTTGCTTGAAATTGAGTCAAGAATTTCATCTATTCTTGGTAGAGGAAATTTATCGCTAACTACTTGTTTGTTGAGGGCTCTATAGTCTACTACAAGTCTAAGATCTCCATTCTTTTTTTGTACTAGGATCACTGGTGCACTATACGGACTTATACTTGGGCGTATAATTTCATTTTTTTTCAAATTCATGGATTTTATTCTTTAACCACTCTTTGTGTTTATATGGCACACGATATGGCTGTTTCGCTACGGGATTACCAGTCGTTAAAAATGATTGTTCATAAAACGGTATCAGCCCCATGTCATCTTAAGATTCATAAAAAACATCTTTAAAATTCAAAAAAAAATAGCATAATTTTTTATTAAGTTCCAAGTCCTTAATATGATCCATATTAAATTTGTTTAAAAATTGCGAATTAGTTAAAGGAAATTTGTTATTTTAAGTTTTAATACCGTTAACTGGGTTTGTCTTAGAATTTTTCCATCTATTTAAATCATTTTCCACTAAAACCTGGATTTGAACTAAACACGTCCCCTTTTTAATTTTAATTATATCATTTTCGTGATTATTAGTTATCCAAATAAAACCTTCTCCTTTGATATGAAACATGATTTGTTCCCCGCATAGCCGATTTTTGGGAATTTCAGATGGGGTCACAAACTATATTTCTCATTTTCTAACCACTGGCTCAATGATCCGTGATATTTGAATGCTTTGCATCCTTTTGGGAGGGACTTTTGTTTTCCTTATCGCGAATCTGTAATATTTCTCTTTATTTTCATTGTTTATTAGATTCATACTGGCGCTATGCTGCGCCATTGCGTCATCTTGTGGCGTCATGTTGGGTTTTACTATGTTTTTTCATAGTTCCGTTATTTTCTTCATTTCGTTTGATCTGTACTGTCGTATAAGTCCTATTTTTATTTTTGCAGATTCAATACTTTTATTATTTAAGTTTACTTCATTTCTGCAATGTCTTTGAGGGTAACTGAACAAATTTCCAATTATGCCATGTCTTTGTGAGACACGAGGTTCAAAATACTACGACATTGTACCACCAGAAATTTTGTTTACTGTTACGTTGTCTTCGCAACCTCTGTTATGACTTTTTAGGGTAGAAATTTCTTCCCCTACCTTAGCTGGGTAGACAAGCCTCTCATTTGCTACATCTAATAGTATTCTATTAGACCTTAGAAAATCTGCGCCTATAATAGCCTCATATGGAAAGTTATCGCATATTATAAAATTTGTCATAAAGGTCCTATTGTCTCTTTTTACGTTTAGGCAAATTGAACCTTTTGCGTCCAAATTATGGCCTGTCACACTTGTTAAATTTGGATTATTAGGGTTCCTCTGTCGCCTAATATGCAGAGGCAACATATTAAATACGCAAGAGTTTATGATACTAATTGTTGCACCGGAGTCAATCAAAGTATTAAAATAAACATTTTCTACACAAAAATCATTAAATATAGGTAACTTGTCATTAATATCACTGCAAGACGGCACTAATATTGTCTTGGACCTATTAAATACTCCGGGCACCCTCTGGGTCCAATTTATATTTCTGAGGGGCCTGAAACGTTTCCCTGATGATTTATTTCATGTGTCTGTGCCAGTAATAGATATTCAGACGTATGAGTTTCCGTAGGCATATCTAATTGATTTACGTCTGTCTGTCTTCGCCATGTATTTTTATGGTAACGTGGATGTCTCGTGTCGGTGCCGCTTGCTGGTGTTGACTGCCAATGCCGTTGGCTTGCAAAATTTTCATTTCCCATCGGCCAATTTTCGTGATTTCTATATTGCATTCTCGCATTATATTGGCTTTAGCGAGTATATGGGTTTTCAAATCGGTAATTAATTTGTCTGTTGGGGGGAGGGTTATACAAATTTGGTTGGTACGTGTCGTAAGGTATTGATTCGCGCAATCCCCCCTGGCTATAGCTTATTGCACGACCGGTGCTAAAATTTGTTCTTCCGAACAAATGGTTGCCGTAATTTTGCGTATTACCGACAGCAATTCTTGGCATGCGATTGGGGACATAATGGCACTCTCTCGCGATATGGCCAACACGATTACAATTATAGCACCTTATTATTGTAGGGTTATTTCCGTAGTTAGATTGTTTGATAGGCTGAAAACGTACTGTTTTCTGCCTAGCGGTTTCTTGCGTTTTATTTCTTTGTGGTGTTGGGGAGTTATCCCTTGAAAAGAAATTGGGGGATGCCTGATCGCCCTTGAAGTTTATGTTCGCATTTGAATCGCCTTGGCTATTTATTTTTGCTTTACTATGATTAGCGACCATTTTATCAACTTCGATTAATCGCTCTACCTCCTGAACTGCAAGATCAAGCGTTTGAATGTTTTTGGATATTACCACTCTATATAGTTTTGGGGGTAGCCCTTGCAAAAAGGTATTTAGTATGACTTTTTCATACAGTTGCCCCGAACCACAACCGTATTTTGCCTCTACCGAAATGCGTATGTTATCAAGGTATTCTCATATATTCTGTGAAAAGTCAAAGCTTACAGCTCCTTGTTTTAATTTGTTTTTTGAAATGGTTTCTATAAACCTATCTTTGAGTTCCTTTAACAAGTTGTTAACCGTATTTATTGTCTAGTTGGCGTTTTTAGCTATGGTATGTTGGATCTGTTTTATAAAGGTTAAGGCCTGACCTTTTAATCGTAGTAGGAGCATGTCTTTTAACGCTCCAACGTCTGTTTTTGTTAGTTGTAGAAACTGGGTCAATTGGATATTAAATTTGTCAATATCTGATTGACCATTGTACTCTGGTATAGACTTTGCCATTTTTATATTTTTCGCGACTAAATTCTGCCCTATTAATAATTTATTAAGTTTGTCAATTTTTATTTAATCTAATGAAAATAAATTTATTTTTACTTAACCTATTTTGGGGGAGGCCTTTATCTCTTATGATAAATAAGGGATTCTCCATCACAGCCTATTGGCTATAGGCCTAATCAATTTATTTATATGTCTGTATCTCTCCAATACTTAAATTTAAATTACAAAGTTTAAATAGCCTAATTAGTTCGCAGTTTTACTCCAATTTCCGACTCGCGCCATTTGTAGCGATGGAAAATTTTAGTATATTTAACGATAGAAAAATTAGTATCTGAATCAAATGTATTCTTACTAGTCAAAAATAAAACCCGGTTTCTTCAATAAATCAGATATGAAAGGCAGAGGTTTATTTCCCTATTAGTACTTCTTATATTTGACCCAGATGTTGCAATTTTTTCAATATACATATTAATCGAATTGTATTTTAATGCTGATTTTGAATATCCTGAAATTATTTTGTTTAAATAAATCCATCAAAAGTTAAGAAGAATTCAGTATTATTGAACTAGAAATTCCGACTTCTCAAAATTTCGTTTCCACAGACCTTTTTGATCTGACTTCGGGGACATAGATACTTATAGGCTAATAGGAATTAGAAACGTAATTTCAAGCTGAAGCGATGACAACTTTCGGTATTTGTACGGATGAAGAATATGCCGGCTATGCTAAATGTGGTGCTATATACTGACCGCGTTAAAGGCGATATTATGCCCAAAAGACGTGAACTTGATGGCAGAAAATAGAAAGTGTAGACATAAAAATGTTTCCCCTTTTCTCGAACTATCTGGAGATACGATTACCTGGGAGTGTTTACCTTGGAGACATGCAAACTAATTACGTAATATTAGACTATATCCAGACATATAAAATGAAATAAACACAGATAAAAAAGGCAATAGATTTATTGAACTTATATTCTCAGGTCCACGGCAATGTGTCGATTCAAAATGACTATATCAATGACGACTATTTAAGAATAAAATCATTTTGTCGGAGTTGTTGTGACCCTGATCTTCCAATAATCTACTAACGTAGATCTCAACCACGATTGAAACAACCTCTAATGTCTTTTGTTGTGAAACCTGTCTCATCACTAGCGTGAGCGTACCACGGATGTGAACTCGTCGTCCAGTCATCTTGCTTAACTATTTTTGATGATTTAGACGTTCACACGGTTCCTATCGTTTAAACTTCCTTAGAAATATTGTACGTAGCATATTTTTTATTACTCACTCTCTTAGCGAAATCTAAAGCCTGGATAGTGCCGTTCTTTGTCTGGGGGTGACTGCACTTTTTCTCTTTTCTGATTAAGGACTTCATTTTTGAAACTAGGTTTAATTTAATTATATGAAATCGGAATTATCTTTATAAAGAAGGAACTTTATTTTGGTATTTTAAATACATCGCATTTTACTCATGGTACATATTGTATGTGTGTCAAATCCAATCTATTAAATCCTTTGGCTCAACAGGCGTCTCCAGAAGAATATCACAGTCGGCCCTCAGCTTACAGGTAAGTCTCCACTGCTTTGATAACATGCCGCATACCCGCATGCTCGAAGGAAAGTTGAAAAAGAAAATCTTACTGTGCATTTGATTTGAGTATTCAGGAATGAAAAGCCTTAACAAAAGAATCTTCAAAAACGGGGGGTTTGGTGGGCGGCAGCTCCCTAACTTTAACTCCTGACATGATCAGCTAACAGTTAGTCAAGCAATAATAAGTAATAAACTGTACAAAAACGTGCAGAAATTATTCGAAAAAAAAACTACGTTTTCTAAAGAGTTAAAGAGGTTGAGTCACAAGTTCGAACCTTAAAACGTACAGGGATAGGAGGTACAGTTGGGGGGGTAATGCCCCCCCAACCCCCATGCTTTTGCAGCCTCTTTTGTTAAGGTTTTTTAAGTCCTGTAGCCTACAATCAGTTGGTCGTACCAAGTTCATCACATTTCACATAATTCTTCCTGTAAAGACAGGGGCCTTTCTATCGGTGTTGCGGGGGAAACTATATCGTCTGTAAATCTTTTGGGGGAACATGGGGTTGAAATTCTATCGGGGAAAAATTGGGTTTTCGGAGATATTGTGTAATCTAAATCTCCTGCGCTCGCCGATGAATCACTTTTTGGACTCTGGCGTTTTTATTTCAGGAAAAAATACTGGTATTAGGGATTTTTTCTTAGGAACAACAAGATTTTTTATTGCTAAAAATTCTTCAAAGTTTTGTTCATCACTGTCATTCTCGAAATAGTCTTGCTTGAAATTAAAGGCTTTTAGCTCTGCCAATCTTGACCTAGGGGTCTTATTTTCCGCATCTGACGAATCAGTGAAGTAAGAATGTGGTACCCATCTCTCTGGAAATTTGGCTCTTTTTATTCGGCTAACATGCGCCTTGTAAGTTCTTCCACTATCGGGGTTTTCCATTTTAAAAGTATAGACCTTATTCGTTTTTCCGCATGAATTGCAACGCTGCGCGAAAATCGGCCATATTGTTGGCAGGTTTCTTATGCAAACATGGAACTTATCATGGACTTTCCTGAAATTCAGAAGGCACTGGTGAGTTGATTTTGTTGATAATCTTGTTAATAGCAAGGCTGCACATCACCTGCAGTCTGGATTGATTTTTCCTGAGCTTGGGTAGTAGGTTTAGCCTGTACTAAGCTATATCTGTGCCCAGCCAATCATGGACTCCAACTTGAAAATTACAAACATTTATTTAGGTGCCAAAAAAGGCAAAGAAGTTAACAAAGTGACACAGAAAGATCCGCCATAGTCTCTACAATAATTTCAACATGTTTATGACCTAAGAACCTGGGTTGACTTTCCAGTTTTTAAGGAAAATTTGATTCTTAGAAATTAACATTGTGAATCAGGACCAAGAATACTTAGGCTAGATTCTGCTACAAAGGTGATGATAATTGGATGGATTTGGGGTCAGTGTCCTTTTAGAAATTCCTCTCTGTCCAGCCAGGTTAATATTTTGTGTTCCAACTGCACAGGCATCATGCGGTAACATTTTGGTAAATTTTTCCATTCATGGAATATTGAGATAGCTAAGAAATAGAAAGTTTAAAATTTCATGCTGAATCCAAATATAATAATCATTAACTAATAGTTTGCCGCAAAGGATCAAATTTTATAAATTTAGTTCAAGGATATTGTCAGTTTGTTTTCTTGCTTATTAGCCAGCAGATAAAATAATTGGATGGTCTGAAATGATATTTTCTGGTGCAAAGTGCTGGAAAATTTTCAAACTTCCTACTAAAATGTGTATTTTTTTTCATTTGCATCTCAGATTTCTTTGTAGGAAAGCAAATAATTTTAAAATAAATATTATGCCCCCCTCCTTGGTGATGCCCCTGGGCCTTGCTATTACCAATAACTAGATTTTGAATATATGAATACAAAAAAATGATTTACTTATAGAATATAAGCTATTCGGAATTGATTTTGAAACTGAATTCAAATTACTTATTCAATAATTGAGTTTATTTTTTTTAATGAATTCAATGTGAAATTAAATTTGATTAATCGATTACCAGAATTGATTTTTGTTCCATGAACATATTGGATCCAATGAAAAGTACAAGTGAGTTTTGCAGAGTGAGCACATATTAATGAAAAATTCAGTTATGTTTGTGTTGTGACTGAGAATTTATGAGTTGACCTAGCTGAGAAGGTCGCCATTTGAGGTTTTGAGGAGCTAAGGATCCCTCTTCCTCAGTTTCTGTCCCTAGAACAGAATCAAAATATGTTTTTTGGAAACATTAATTAACTTTGGAGGGTTGCAGGGGACACCGTTGGCGCCCCCACAACTCAGCGCCCAGGGCAGCTGCCCCCTTTGCCCCCCTAGTTCTGGCCCTGGTTTTGGTCAGCTATCAGGGAGATTTAAGTCCATTCTCAGTAATTCAGCACATGGTAATAGTCCTCTTCCTCTCCTGAAAATGGACCTTGATCCTAATCTGTTTTTCTCCTACTTGTCCTTCAGCAGCAGGATAGCTGCATTTTTTATAACTTTTCCTCAGGCTACACCAAACACAAGAGTATAAATTTGTATATTTAGCACTCTGGCCTCTAGTGTCTGATCTCAGATCTTCAAAAAAAAGTTTGCTGTATGTCTGTCACACAAAAGCATCCCAGAGTTCCTAAAAACATAATTTAAAGTAGGGGCATTTTTTGGGAGGGTCAGGGGCCTGGCCCCCCTGAAATTTCCGACGATTTTACATCCCTGTCCAATTCTGTTTTTTTTTATTAGTCTGGAGCTGGTGCCCCCCCCCCCTCAACCACTGATTTAAAGCAGCCCATAGTAGTTTTACTCTTCCAACACACTGAGAACTTTATAAAGTCATTTCATACCCAAAAACCATACTCAAATCTCCTCAATTTAACTGGTTAGGCCTAGGCCTCTGTCTATTTGAAGAACAAATCAGTACAAAATTTGTCAGCTCTAATTTTCTCATATTTTTTAGGGCCAGTGGTGCAGAGATCTTGATATTGTCCCACTTATCTCAGACAATCTTATTGAAGATTATTACAAAGCTTCAAATTCAGCCAGCCGGCAACTCAAGAGAATCTACAGCTTTTTTGTAGAGCAATAGATTGAACGGGAAACTGTTCATATTTTAGAAGTGTAAGAAATTTTCGAAAATAATTGGTTAGTAATAAAAGGGACTTGCTATTACAGTTTTGAAAAGAGAGAGACACCGTATTCCATCAAAGTCTATCTTTCGTGTAACAGTCAGCTTATCAACAGTGCTAGTTCAGGCATCGCTTGATATGTTTTTGCTATCACCAAGTGTTACTCTTAGAGAAGTATCAACTTGATGATAAGTCGGGAGAAGAAAGAAATAAACGCCCCCAAGATGGGAATCAATATTACTCCATAGTGGACTTAAATTAGAACTTAGGCACTTGAAATCCCCCAGGTGATTGACATTGATATTTGCCAAGTTCGGGAAGGAGGACTGTCAACTCCAAAGACAGTGCAGCTGTATGACCCGCGGGTCAGTAAAGATGATTGTCTCAGTCTGAGATTGCGAGTTGTGCAACTTAGTTCTTCGATTATCCCGGCTGTATCT
Organism: Artemia sp. Qi Xiang Cuo; assembly: GCF_049724085.1. Classification (NCBI taxonomy): domain Eukaryota; kingdom Metazoa; phylum Arthropoda; class Branchiopoda; order Anostraca; family Artemiidae; genus Artemia; species Artemia sp. Qi Xiang Cuo. Next base: position 15,992,124 of record NC_142805.1, read on the forward strand.
GCATTTTCAGGTAGGACAGAGTTTCTGTTACATAATGTTTGTTTATTTTTGTTATTTGTTTTTTTATAAAGGTAAATCTGATTCACTAAAGCAATTTCTTTTATTGGTTTTGTAATAGAGACTTGAAAATGCATTTTTAACAGAAAAATTAAGCTTTTAGGCACTGACAGGACAATTCATTAGCAATCTTCACCATCCAATGGTCATCAAAATAGTATGGTTGGCACAGAAGATTAGGTCCTGTAGGCAGGAGGCATTAAGGAGCCAAAGAGTAATTACTTGTTCATAGAAAAAAAATGCACGCTTTAGTGGTAAATCCAAAAAATGTAGTGCTTCATGCCAGAAAATACTTTTCTATCCTTGACTATTCACCAACTTCATTATGAGCAGAAAAAAAATAAAAAATGACATTTCTTACTTGACATTTTCTTAAAACTTAGACTCTTTGCACAACACTAGTTTTAAGATAATTTAATCCTCTAAGATAGGTGTAAAAGAAGTAAATATATGGAATAGTACACTTTTTAGTTATACATGGTTCTAAAATTTCCGCTGCTTTGTGGCAGAAAGCACTGCTTTCAAACCATCTTCTCGCTCAAAATAGATATATTTACCACTTCAAACCTCAAAATTTTCTGCACAGATTTGACTTAGTCCGCACATTTTCGTCATCCCTTCCTAAGGTCCAAAGGAATTTGGTTGACCATGCCTATAATTAAAATTGCTAGAGAAAAGGAAGTAATTTTTACTTATTCCCCCCCCCCCTCCTTTCATCGTAAATCCTGGATCCGTCACTACAATTAATGCCATTTTTTGCTTTCTTGACTACTATATTATGTAGACTGACACCCGCCCCCCGGAACGAAATCCGGGTTACGCTGCTGGTTCGCACATTTCCAGGTTGATGCAAGCACTTTAAGTTTGAAGCCCAAGGCATGCTAAAACTATTATTTTTGTGTTAAGTAGACCTTTAAAAAATGATTTTCTTGCAGATCTTTTGAAAGATGGCATCAAAAGAAGAGAATATTCCCAGGCCAAGCTTGTTCAGAATAGATTATTGGAATGCCCAGTGCTGTCAACATTGACCAACCATTTACAAGTAGATGATCCTACTTGTAGTACTATAACCAATTCTCAGGGTTGTAACCAGTGCATTGTTCAAGGCTGCTGAGTTTCCTGATTTTCCTGTGTATGGGCGTACAGGTAGTTACATGTTGACAAATCCTGATCCAAAACAGCAGCAAGTGATAGACTCCTTAAGAGTGTCAGCATCAGAAGCCAAAGAAACTGAAAAAAATTCTTACAGACAGGCTGATAGTGAAACATTGGTTCGTGCATTTAAGTTTCGACTTACCTCCAGTACATTTGGTTTGGTGGTGAAAAGGGTAACACCTTGGAGCAAAAAATCAGTTTTGTATTTGCAGATAGAAATTTGGATAGAAACCCAGCTGGAAAGTGGGGCAGGACGCATGAAGCAACTACTGTTCGAATTGCACAACACTAGTGCACAACACTAGTTTTAAGATAATTTAATCCTCTAAGATAGGTGTAAAAGAAGTAAATATATGGAATAGTACACTTTTTAGTTATACATGGTTCTAAAATTTCCGCTGCTTTGCGGCAGAAAGCACTGCTTTCAAACCATCTTCTCGCCCAAAATAGATATATTTACCACTTCGAACCTCAAAATTTTCTGCACAGATTTGACTTAGTCCGCACATTTTCGTCGTCCCTTCCTAAGGTCCAAAGGAATTAGGATGACCTTGCCTATAATTAAAATTGCTCGAGACAAGGACGTACTTTTTATTTCTTCCCCCCCCCCTCCTTTCATCGTAAATCCTGGATCCGTCACTCCAATTAATGCCATTTTTTGGTTTATTGACTACTTTATTATTTAGACTGACACCCCCCCCCCCCCGAAACGAACTCCTGGCGACGCTGCTGGTGCTCTCATTTACAGGTTGATGCAAGCACTTTAAGTTTGAAGTCCAAGCCATGCTAAAACTTTTATTTTTGTGTAAAGTAGACCTTTAAAAAAGTATTTTCTTGCAGATCTTTTGAAAGATGGCATCGAAAGAGGAGAATAGTCCCAGACCAAGCTTGTTCAGAATAGATTATTGGAATGCCCAGTGCTGTCAACATTGACCAACCATCTACAAGTAAATGATCCTACTTGTAGTATTATAACCAATCTCAGTGTTGTAACCAGTGCATTGTTCAAGGCTGCCGAGTTTCTTGATTTTCCTGTGTATGGGCGTACAGATAGTTACATGTTGACAAATCCTGATCCAAAACAGCAGCAAGTGATAGACTCCTCAAGAGTGTCAGCATCAGAAGCCAAAGAAATTGAAAAAAAGTCTCACAGAAATGCTGATAGTGAAACGTTGGTTCGTGCACGTAAGTTTTGACTTACCTCCAGTAAATTTGGTTTGGTGGTGAAAAGGGTCACTCCTTGGAGCAAAAACTCAGTTTTGTATTTTCAGATAGAAGTTTGTATAGAAACCCAGCTGTAAAGTGGGGCAGGACGCATGGAGCAACTACTTTTCAAATTTACAAAAAACTGAAAAAAAGAGGCAGGGATGTAGTGGTTATGGAGTGTGTGATTGTGATACCAGCTGAGTACTGGCTTGCTACGTCTCCTGATAGACATGTGCTTGACCAATGTAAAAGAGGCCCACATGGCATTATTGAATTCAAGTGCCCATATAGTCTTTGAGACAAAACTGAGGAACAGTTTTTAGCTGAATGCCCAGACCTCACATGCTTAAGAAAAGACCACCACAATTATTATCAGATCCAAGGGCAACTTGGCATTACTGGACTATCATGTTGTGACTCTGTGTTATGGACAAAAAATGTTATAATAATGCAAAGGATACCTTTTGATAATATTTTTTGGGAAAATGAAGTCAAAACTCTGACTGATTTCTATTTCTAGAACTACCTGGAATACTTTTATGAGCTTCTGTAATTCGAGATCTTTTGATAAATGTTTTAAAGCTTTTCAATACATCAAGAAACCACAAAAGAGAAACCCTCACAGCTACCAGCTACTGAAAAAGTTTTTTTTACAAACAAGTTTAAGTTGAATTATGCAACGCTGATTAGTTGATGCTCAAGTTTCAGTAACAGTCCATGTTGCAGAAGCAACACTTTAGAAAAGTTGAAGCAATGTATTTTGAGTTCTATTTATTTTTGTGATTCAGAGTTCCTTTGATTATGTGATTATGAGTTCCTACAAATATAAGCACTCTTTTTGCAACCTATATATATATATATATATATAAAAGAAAACTAACTAAAACTTGTCTTTAATAAAAAATTCGGCCACTAGTCAAATCCGTTTTCTTTAATTTGGCTGGGTACTTGATTTTCCGTACAAATTGATAAATTATTCTTGTTATTTCCTTTAATGTTGTTTTATTCGTTAGAGAAACTGTTGCAGAATACCATATTATAGTGCATACAGAAATAATTACATACGGAGCCTTCTGGTGTATAGTTAGACTTCAGTTGTTTCCATAAGAAATTGCCTTTTTTACAATGCTTCTAATTTCATTCCAATTTAATTTTTACGTTTTCTTCCTACTGTTGTTGAAAACTGTTCCAGTACTTTGGTTTCTTTTTTGGGTGGTACACCATGCACGAAATCTCTATCCTCATCTCTGAGGCTTGAACTCTCAGATTTTGATTTATTTATTTCTACCTTGAAAATCAAGAAGGAACACTTGTGCCTCTACAGAGGAGACCCACCACAATGTTAAGCGATTTCCATTCCTAGCGGTCGCAGGGAGACAGCAGTGATCGTATTTTGTAGCCCAAGCTCCATCTAAGAAACGTGCAAAATTTCACCCCCTCCGACTTTATCTTCATGGGTAAAAGTGGGCCGGATGTTTCGACCCTCCGACAACAGCCCCCCTTTAACGTTGTCCGATTGGGCTGAAATTTAGAGGTTAAGCATTCCTTGGGCCCGGGAGCTTATCCTCGAAATTTCAGCTCAATCCGATCACTCCTTCCCCTGTTTTCCAAAAAACAAATATAGCCACTTAAAGTTCATTTCTCTTTTTTTTTATCAGCCACGGCTACAAGCCACAGTTGGCAACGAATCCGGGTGAATGAGGACTCATTTGAAGTGGAATTCGACCTGTTAGGGCCTTTTGACATTTTCAGACCGAAAGAATTATCCCCCGAATTATATTTACGAAAAACCTCGTTTTACTATAAGAGCCCATGTTAATTTTTCCACCACAACCCCCCTTTAACGTTGTCCGATCGGGTTGAAATTTAGAGGATAAGCTTTGCTGGGGCCTGGGAGCTTATCCTCAAAATTTTAGCTCAATCCGATCCTCCCTTCCCTATTTTTCAAAAACCAACTATTCAGTTTTGTGGGGATTTGCTTGTATCAAAAATAGAGTCGAGAGACTAACCCACCCGCCCTCGGGTCTCAGAGATACACGAGTTATTTGTCCTTACGCACAGGCGGATGAGTTGGTTTCGAGTCCATGTGAGAGAAATATTTGTTGAGACTGACTTTTAAGTTTTAAAATTTCACTCGGTTTCTTTTTTAAATCCAATCTATTAAATCCTTTGGCTCAACAGGCGTCTCCAGCAGATCATCAGAGTCGGCTTTCAGCTTAAAGGTAAGTCTCCACTGCTTTGATAACATGCCGTATACCCACATGCTTAAAGAAAAGTTGAAAAAATAAAATCTTACTGTGCATTTGATTTGAGTATTCAGGAATTAAAAGCCTTAACACAAGAATCTTCAAAAGCGGGGGGTTTGGGAGGCGGCAGCCCCCCACCTTTAACTCCTGAAAAGATCAGCTAACAGTTAGTCAAGCAATAATAAGTAATAAACTGTACAAAAACCTGCATAAATTATTTGAAAAAAATTACGTTTTCTAAAGAGTTAAAGAGGCTAAGTCACAAGTTCGAACCTTAAAACGTGCAGGGATTAGGAAGTGCAGTTGGGGGGCTGCCATCCCCCAAACCCTCGCTTCCGTATATGAAAGGGGCTGTGCTCTCCTCAACGCCTCGCTCTTTACGCTAAAGTTTTTATTGTTTAAAAAAGAGTTGTGAGAAAGTCAAACCACTTCACCACTTCAACACACTTGCCTTCACCACGTCCAAAAAGGTCCTTGCTTGATATAGTATTCCCCACTGGTAGACACAACTTCAACTTGAGTAATCTCAGAACTGAGTTTTTTCTGGACTGTGTAATGTTTCTTACTAATTAGTCTTTTTTTAGGAGCCTTTCGCTTGAACAATAATTTATTTGTCCAAGGAACAATACTTGGGATAGATCCTGGTTTGAGTTCTCTTCTTCCAGATGCAAAACCAGCATAGAAGTCCTCAGTGTTGAAATTTCTAGAACATACTCTAGTGTAGGCATCTGAGATTTGGAACAAGGGACCTTCATCTCTTCGAATCTTCACAAGCCACTCCTTTCTCAGATCCTTATCACTTGGAAGCTTGTGAAAGGAAAACTGAAATATAAGTCCACTATTAGAATGATAGTCGTTACAAGGGCTGATGAGTGTTCAGATTTTCGACACTCCTCAGGTATCATCACGTCCCAAACTCTCTTAGGGAGCCTTTGTGTCCCTACTCAGTTAATTAAAAATAGACGTGCAAGCTTTAATCCTCTTTAGGGGGACGACCTCTAGTTTTTGACCTGGAGCATATTCCACATTGAAGGGTAAGAAGTGATAGCCCCTAAGAAATGTGAAAACTCTAACTGGATCATTGACTCTTGATTGTATTAGTGTTCTTTCTCTGCTCACCGACCTTGCAAGTTCAGTGACAACCAAAAGGGTGAAGGGTAAAAAGTATGGATACCTCTGGGTTTTTCAGAAATATAATTTTTTTCATTCCGTTGAAAGGGGATTCTGATGACAGGGATTTGAAGGGGACTGTCTGGTGAGTCTACAAGGGTCAAATTTGTAGAGATTTCAAGCTCCTGTAAATAGGTGAATGCAGGAGTGTCACTAGGGGGGGGGGCAAGACGGGGAAAATTCACCCTAAAGAAATTTTGTCAGTACCTTGATCCGACGGATTTTGTTTTGTTTTTTGTAAAAAATAGACTTTTAAACCTTGTGGCACTGACAGGACAATTTATTAGCAATCTTCGCCATCCAGTGGTCGTCAAAATAGTATGATCGACAACAAAGAATATAATCTCAATAAAAAACAGGAGGTTGGGTGGGTAGATGAGAAAAGATTCATAAAATTAGAAAATTACAGCACAGCCAATTCAAGAAAATTTGGGAGGGGTACAAAAACTTCCCTTCAGTTTTCTTTTTTGATTTAGATACTAAAACCGTAATTTTTCAAAACCAATTCACATCTTTGCCCAAATCATACAAAGAACGTGAAGGAGCTTTTTTAGAAAAAATGGAGCAATTTTTAGAGCAATTTTTTAGAACAATTCACAGATGAAGATAGATCTGACTTTGATCTTAATTGCAGATTTAGGTAAATTATGTAAAAAAGAAAAAGATACTTTCAAATTATACTCTTATTATTTATAAGTAATATTTTAAGATCCCATCTTCACAACTTCACAGTTGTAACACAACTTCATCAGAACCCATCAGCATTCAATTGGATAGATGAGTGAATCAAACACTCAATTGTGGTACTCTTTTATCTTACAATATCAACTGGGTAATTTAGAATAAGTTGTTACTCCCTCACATCAATCAAATAATCCCCCTCCCACAATAAAACCAAAATAGGATACAAGCACCAGAAATGATAAATATGGCTGCAACTGGCACTATTCCTTTTTAAAATGAACAGCGGTGGATTGAAATGCTTAATCCTGATGCTTTTCAATTCTATTTCATAGAGAACAAATTTGCTTACTATGAAAGGAAGGTAGATTTCAAATATATCTAGCTAAGATACACAGTTGTTTAGTAGAAGAGCATGTATTGAAACACCAGTATATTGCACAGAGTGAAATGATAAAAAGGATAAAGCTTCAAAGTGAAGTTACTATCAAAGTTAAATAGAGATGTGAAGCAAAACAAGTACCTCTTAATCATTCCATTCTGAAAAACAAAAAGTTAATTCATAATCAGGGGTTTTGTTTGGGGGGGGGGGGAAGCCACCCCCCAAAAATGTGGAGAAACAAATATTATATATTCCATGCCCCTTGACTATCTGGATATAGACCCCTCTTGTCCCCCCTCCCCCACAAAAAAACTGGAGTTAATAATTGCTGTGAAATGTAAACATTATTTGCTTTATGATACACGACATGAAATTAGTATTAGCATTATAGGGAGGAGGCTAATCTACCATTGTTACTTAAGGCTAAAGCTTCCATTCATTTTCAGGAATATTCAAGGGGAGAATTTATCTTTCAGTTTTCTTAAGAGGTTTTACACTGCTAACTGACAGAAATGTTTGCTATCTTCAAAAGGCGTTAGGTTAGGAAAATGAAACTTTCAGTTATGAATCCAGGGCCAAAACCATACTTTGGAAAGGTATTACCAAGCTTCCACATTAACGATCTTATGATTTCTAAGTCTTAGAAATTTGCCTGCTTGACAGGTCTATGGTCTACCATTTGAAATTTCAACAAAACAACATTTTACCTCAGGGACAGGTAGACTAAAGTATGTCATAGGAAGGTATTTTGAAGTACCTGCCTCCACTCCGTCCCCCTCTAGAAAGCAGTGACCTTTGATGACCTTTCAAAATCTTTTTGCTCTAACACTGAAACCTTGCAAAACAGATCTTCTTATTTAATTAAGTACATGAAAACTATTTTCACCTTCAGAACTTAGCTCAATCAAAATTCATGACGTTTCAAAGATCTGCAAATATGTCTCCTAAATTTGGAAAAAAACCCATTGACACGGCTTAAAATTCTACTCAAATAATAGGAGTTGCATTTTCAGAATTAAAACCACAGGAATAGAAACCGATGACTGAAAATTATGGTAATATGTTGTGTTGTCAAAATAACAATAGGTATAACCTGCCAAGTAGGCAAATTTCTAAGACTTGGAAATCAGAAGAGGGTTAAAATGGAAGCTTAGTAATACCTTTTTAGATTGTGTTTTTGGTCCTGGATTCATTACTGAAGGTTTCATTTACCTAACCCCTTTCCAAGACAGCAATAAGCAGTTAAACTAGAATTTTACTATTAATTTTTCTTTGGGATGAAAACCAGTGGTGTTGTTTGAGGATGGCAGGGGAAAAAAGAAAACACTAAGGCCATAACATCCTTCCTTTATAAAGTAAAATAAACTTTAATGTTTAGCCTATATTACCATAGTTTTTTCAAATAATTTTGAAAAAATAAAATTTTATTTAGCCCTTGACTATGGAATTTTTGCCCCCCCCCCCAATAAATTGCTGGAATAAAATTCTACTTTAGCTACTTTTGGCTATCTTGGAAAGGAGTTAGGTTCGGAAAATGAAATTCTGAAGGATGGATCTACAGGCTGAAGTAAGTCACTGGATGGTATTTTGGAGTACCTACCTTTACTCCTTCTCTCTAGAGGGTCCTGAAATTTGCCTACATGACAGGTCTATACTTATTGAACTTTAGACAAGTCAACATTTTACATTGATTTTTAGTTATCAGTTTCTTTTTTTCTGGCTTTAGTACTGAAAATGCAATTTTTGTTATTTGAGAAGAATTTGAAGCCTTGTGTTTTTTTTTAAATATAGGAAATGTATTTGCATAACTTTAACACCTTATAACTTGGGATTGAGCAAAGTTGTGAACCTAAAAAAATCTTTGCTGTACTTCATTTAGGCAGAAGATCTATTTTGCAAGATTTCACTTTTATAACACACAGATTTTTAAAGGTCATCAAAGGTCAGGACTCTCTAGAGGGAGGACTGGAGGTAGGTACTTCATAATATCTTTCCAAGACACATTTAAGCCTGTAGACCCATCCCTGAAAGTTTCTTTTTCCTAACCTAACCCCTATCTAAGATAGCCAAAAGTAGCTAAAGTAGAATTTTACCAAAAAGATAGTTGGATCTACAGGATAAGGTATATCCTGGTGTGTTATTTTGAATTACCTACTTCCACTCCTTCTCCTACTAAAGGGTCCTAAAATTTACCTACATGACAGGTACAACCTATTGAAATTTGACAAAACAAGTCTTTACCTTAATTTTCAGTTATTGGTTTCTTTTTCTCTGACTTTAGTTCTGTAAATACAATTCCTATTATTTGAGTACAATTTTAAGCCATATCAATGGTTTTTTTAAAAACAGGAAATTTACTTGTGTAACCTTAATAATTAGGATTGAGCAAAGTTGTGAAGCTGAAAATTTTGTTGTTGTAATTCATTTAAGCAGAAGATCTATTTTACAAGGTTTCACTCAAAATCAAAGGTCAGGGCCCTCTAGAGGGAGGAATGGAGGTAGGAGCTTCAGAACACCTTCCCAGGACATACTTTAGCCTGTAGACCCACCCCTGAAAGTTTCATTTTCCTAACCTATCCCCTTTCCAAGATTGCCAAAAGTAGCTTAAGTAGAATTTTATCACATGCTGGAGCTATGCTCCTAATAGGAACAAGTTTAAAAAAAAAGAAATTTATCAATTATTCCCCCTTTGTTACTGTTTATAAATGTAAGAAAAAGTGCTATTACAACTAAATCCTAAAACATGTCAATACAACTGGAACTTTTAGATTCCTGAATTTATACTTTCTCAGCATGATAGTTGTCACCCAGACAATACCCCTCTAATTCTGATTGGGTAAATTTTTGATAGTTCTTATCATTGACTTACATATAAATTAAACATACTAGATGATGCCTTTTTTATGCTCTTTCCAAATATAACAGTGTTTTTTTTCATAAATGAATTTTAACTCCGCATTTATATATAATAATTAAGGGTATATATTTTCACATGAGGGCATTGGGGGTAAAGCTTATTTCTTATAAAAATGAGTGGTCTTCTTGAAAACTACCCCCCCCCTTCCTCTAATGTGCAAATATATACCCTGAATTGGTATATATAGCCTAGGGATGGGGTTAAGATTCATTTTGACAAAAATGATCATTATATTTGTTAAGAGCATAAAAAGGGCATCAAGTAGTATGTTTACTTTATTTGTAAGTCAATAATAAGAACTGCTGAAAATTTACCTCTGATTGTCTATCAGATATATAATGGGTAGGCCTACAAAAAGAAAACAATAAGACCATGACAGTCTTCCTTTATAAAGTGTAATACACTTTATTAATTACATTACCATAGTTTTCTTCCTATTTATCTATGTCTTAAAAAATATTTAGACAAATAGTCCTTTCAAGGTCCTAGATATGTCAGAACAATACCTGGAGCCACGCTGAGAGGGTGCATTGAATGCACAGCCTAGGCCTTTACAATCGTATAATGCACTACCACCAAGAGATCGCTGTCAACAACAAGAATTACAAGCCAACGGTTAAACACATTAAAAAAAAATACCTATTCAATAACTTCTTTGAAACCCCTAAACGCCTACAGTGATTTTTATGGGTACAGCAGTCCTGTATTAGCAAAGGGGCAATACCAAATGGACTTTATAGTTCAGGAGCATATCTGAACCAGAAGGAGCGAGGTGCAGTGTCTTCATAGCATAGACCTAATCAAAATTATCAGGCAATAGCCTACCATGTAGATAGCCCTTATAACTAAGAGTATTACCAACCAACGGTTAAATAACAGTCCAGGCTACTTTTTAGTTTGACTAATGTAAAATTCAGTAAGGCGGTTTATACCCTATAACTCACCAAATACTTAACAAGTCTTAGGCGCTGAAAATGTTCTGTTAGGGCTAAAGGCTAAAAGAAGCTGTTTTTACTTACTGTCAGGTAGTTTTAGGTCTTGGGATTTTTTTCAAGATTCTTTGCACAAGGGAACACAACAGTATGGTCCTCCCATTGATGAGACTCGAATAACACCAAAAAAAGTAGACTTTTGTTGATATTTTCTTATTTATTCCTATAAGAGATGAACGATTTTTACCAACAACATGGCTTCCATGAGTAGTTCTTTTTATCTCTGAGGGTGGCACTTCAAAAACGAATAAGGTCTTATCGTACTTTTTGACTGTTTTATTATACTCCAGTGCTTACTTCAAAATCCAGTTCTTTTCCGCAAAATATTTTGAAATAATAGGTCATGGAACCAGAGTTACTGTTTTTTGACACTTTTATTCATGAAAGAAATGAGGTAGTCTGCTTAACTTTAGTTACTTGTTATCTGAAGTTGCAAAATCGGCCAAAATAATTTAATCTCTCTGATTAAAATATAATTTAGGGCTGATATGATTCTCATAGGCTAGGGGACATAGGCTATGGTGTTACTAGCCTACCTCTCTATCCATAATCTTTTCTGGAAACATAGATTTGTTCATGTGTTAGATTAAAAGCTGTATTTTTATTCAATATCTGTTTCTGAATTCTCAGAAGATTTAATAGGCTAGAGTCTAATTTTGGCAAATATTTATGTAGCCTAATTCTATTTTTAATACCAGATGGCTAATTTGACAGTGTACATATATACAAATCTTTAAATTAGCCAACCAACCAACCAGTATTTTATGCCTAGGAGTCCAGCTGTACATAAGGACCCTTATTAAGAAAACAATTCTTACTCCATAATATGCAGAATGATCCTAGTTAACACATTTTGCAGGGGGAGAGCCTTTATCTTTTCTTCTTTCCTTGTTTTTCCAGTTTTTCTTAGAAATTCATGAATTGCTCAGAACCTAAATATTCACAGAATATATATCCCCACCCCCTAATGTGGAAATATATACCTAGAATTGTATCCTCAATCTAAATATAACATCCATTTACATCACAAATAAACTTTACTTGCTTATTATCCATGTGGTGGATGTCCATTTTTAACACAGAGCCAAGCTGAAAACATGGTAAATTTGCAGTGGGCCTTATAATTTAGCTAAGATGAAAGTGAAAATGTCATTTGGTGCCCTTTTTTTAATGCTCTTTCATAATTCAATAATTGCTTCTGGGGCTTGTTGCATCTTGAGCCCTCAAAGAGGCCCCAAAGGTATTTCATTTTTGTATCCACACTAATAAGTTATCAACACTAGTTAAGTTATTGAAAAGTGGTTAAAAAAATATTACTAGTTTATAAATAGGGGTGAAAATTTAGAGTTGGTACTGTTGACAAGGAGACATGTTAAGAAAACAATTCTTACTTTAAAATATGTATAATAATCCTAGTTAACATATTTTCCAAGGGGAGAACCTTTATCATCAAGTCCTTCCTCTTAAAATACTTCTTTTTCCAACTTAAAAGAAAAAGTTTGCAATAAACCCCATGCTAAAATGCATTGCATAAATCTTTTGAAATTACTGCTAAGAATTGCCAAATAAGTTGTTCTGTAGGTAGTGTTCATCCTGGTCAGTGTTAATTCTTTTTTTTTATTGAGCAGTGGCAAACAAGCAGCACCAGGACTTTGATGGTACAGTCTAAATGACACAATTTTATTGTCACACAAGAAACATAAATGATTTCACAATTTCCTATAATTTCAATATGCCTACAATTTCATGGTAAATTTGCAGTGGGTCATATATTTTTACCAAGTATGCAATTTAAAACATCATTTGTTGTTTTTTTATGCTCTTTCATTATTCATATAAAATACCTTAAGGGCCCCTTTAAGGGCTGAAGATGCAATTAGCTCCAGAAGCAATTATTGAATTATTAAAGATCATAAAAAAGCAACAAATGATGTTTTCACTTTCATCTTAGCAAAATTTTAAGGCCCACTGCAAATTTACCAAAAACACTACTTGATGTTGTTTTAATACTTATTCCTAATATTCCATGGTTTCACTCAAAATTGTACCCCCCCCCCCTGATGGTCCCTAATGCCCTAGGATATACCCTAGGTTTGTAGGCTAAAAAAAACAAAAAATGCTTGTAGGCTGCAACAAAATTCTCACTTTATATTATATTACATGCTTCTACATCAATACCCCACTTTGTGTTATTTTGTTTTGTGTTTTTTTTTTAAGTTGCATTGTATTAATTTTATTAATTAGTACTAATTTTCGTTATGCATCATCAGGTCTTTGAGGTTGCTTGTTTTGGATTTGAGTCTTGAATTTTTTCTAGTCAGTTTTTTAAAAATAAATTATTTTTTTTAAACTTAACTTCACTTGTTTGGTTTTCTTTGGTTCTCTCTTTTAAGTAAAAATTATTAAAAATTTATTTTTCAATGGCAGTTTGGCTAAAATTCAATAAGGAATAAAATGCAGAATTAGTTCATATATTGTAGATTATATGTTGCTTTATGTCACACCCCATGAGGGATTTTATTGGCTGGTCTTTGTTTATCATATCACTGGTGATTTTTATCTTTTTCTTTTTACCACTACAACAACACCCATTTTAGATTCATCAAAATATGATGAAGTTTAATTTTGTTTTTCATAAATTAATTGAATACAGTAGTTTATTTTGTTTTAACTAGATACATTTTTTTTGTATGTATATAATAAAATTGTATTTTGTTTTTTAATGTTTACTTTGTTCAATTTTCTTTTGGAAAGTAGTATTTTTGTAACCCTGTTGTCTATCTTCAATCTCTACATGGTTTGCTATAGAAAATCTTAATTCACTTTGCATTGTTTCAGTTTGTATTGTGATTTTTTTGGAATGTAACCCTGATGCAAAGTGAGGTATTGGTGTATAAATCACAGCAAATTTGGAGGAGTTTCAATTTGAATGACTTAGGGTGAATTCAATTCAGGGTATATATTAGCGCTTAGAGAGGGGGGGGGGGTAAATTTCATTTCTGATACAAAAGAATGTTATATTTTGATTCAGGATGCAATTCTGACTTTAAAGGTTTGTCTATATCTTAGCTAGGTAAGTACTTTAAATTCCTCCAAATTTATGTCAACCACTTTGCCATGTTTGCTTCCATTGTTAGACTATCAATATTATGAGTTGACACCATTTCAGTGTCTATTTTTTTCTTATGTTTTCTGTTCTTTTTTTTTAGGAACCAATAAAACAGAAAACAGGTATCTGTTTTATTCAGTATCATTTCTGTTTCTGTTCCATTTTTCTTATATTTTTTTCCATTTCTGTTTTTATTAAATCCACTTTTCTTTAAGTTGTATTTTTGCTTTGCAAACATCATTTTAGTGCAGTCTAGTAACTTTTATTGAATTTGCAATGCTTATAATCTAGGGAATAGCTCTGGTTTTACATGTTCTGAAGAAAAGATTTGCCACTGTAAAAATTAACTCAACATTAAAGCAGTCTTATCATTAAAGCTACTGAAGAAGTCTAATTGGATTAGGACCTTTTGGTTAGTCTTGGCAAGTGCATAGTTACTTGGTTTCCCTGTGAGCAGTACTAAGACAAAGAAGCTAAAGTAAAGAATTGATTCTAGTTAAGAATTGATGCTGGGAGCAGCACTGGTAAAAATACAAAAGCTGGTTGGAATCCTTAAAGTGTCTTCTAAGTCTCATGACCTTTTTAAAGTTATCTGCAAGACCTATAATCTTAGTCCAACCATCACAAAGGACATGCATATTTGATGGAACAAATATAAATGTATTGTGCCAGGAAAGAGTTACTGCACAACTTCTTCAACCAAAACCTTCATGAAGCAAAAATCAGAGAGCTCAGTAACTTAAAAAATCAAAAACTTCACAGTAATGAGTAGTTCATTGTTGAAGCTGTCATTGAGGTTCTTTGTCCATTCAAACAGGCAACAGTGATAGGTAACGGATATGATTACGTTTCAGCAAGCAAAGTTATGCTGATGATTAAAGGATTTCAGTTGTTTTGTCAGACTCCAGATACTAGTACTATGGCTGAGTCAGTCTATGGCCTGTTATGACAAATGTACAAATAATATTCTGCAGAAAGCCTTGTTTCCATTTGACATTTTACAGACCAAACGCCAACTGAACCAGCTAATTGAATTTCAGTTTTCCCTTTGCTGTGTCAAAGATCAGTTTTCTTTTTTTATTGGCATAGTAACTGTCTATTGTCTCCATATAATGCCAAATGTGAATGCAGCATAATTTTTCACTTCTACAAAATTAAGAGATAGCTATTTTGTTAAAAATAGTTCAAAGATCAGATACTAAAAAATCCAAAGTCAATGCACCCCCCCCCCCCGAGCCCATGGACAGGTGTTGTAAGTTGTACCCTGGGGACATATATGGTTCTTATGGTTA
Organism: Artemia sp. Qi Xiang Cuo; assembly: GCF_049724085.1. Classification (NCBI taxonomy): domain Eukaryota; kingdom Metazoa; phylum Arthropoda; class Branchiopoda; order Anostraca; family Artemiidae; genus Artemia; species Artemia sp. Qi Xiang Cuo. The sequence goes on from NC_142805.1 coordinate 16,007,331, forward strand.
TGGTAGGGATGTTTGTAGAAACTTCAGAGGGGGCTTGTTTGATTGGAAATTCAGTTCTAGTTCAGTTTTTAAGAGTAACTAGTCCCCCCCCCATGCTCTTTTTCATCCAAATGCATTCGAAAACAAATGGAGATAGCCATTTTGTTAAAAATAGTTCAAATATCAGGAAAAAAACTTTGGGGTTGACACAACCCCCCAGATCCTGGGGGCTGGTGATGTAAGGTATGTGCTGAGGGCATATAAGGTTATTATGGAAGTGGTGGTTGTATAAACTTCAGAGGGGCTTCATTTAATTGGAAATTGACATTTATAGTATTTTCTTAAGAGTCAAATGTGATTGGAGGTAACCTACCCTCCCCCCTCCCACCCAACCTGTTATCCCCAAATACATCCAATCAAAATTTGATGATGGCCATTTTGTTCAAAATAGTCAAACAATCAGATAACAAAAACTTCAGGGTCAGTATACCCCCCCCCCCCTGCACATAAGGTTTTTATGGAAGAGGTGGTTGTATAAGCCTCAGAGGGGACTCAAATGATTAGAAATCGAAAAATTCAAATTCCCTTCTTAAGAGTCAAAAGTGATCAGATGACAACTAGCCATAAAAAAAACTCCAGGGTTGACACAACCCCCAAGAGTCCAGTGGTGAGTGTTGTAACTCATGCCCCAGGGCATAAAAGGTTTTTATGCAAGGGTTTTAAAATAGGCCTAATTCAAAGCTCAGATAAGCCCAACCCATCCCACTAAAAAAAAAATCTATTAATGATATTCTATCCAGAAAAAATCTCAAAACGCTATTGAAGTATATATGAAACCCAAAGCAAAAAGAAATTAAATAAACAATCATAGAAAACAAACATAAATAGGTATAAATGAACAAATAAATCTTAAAACGAGTGAATCTTGAATATGAAAATTGAAAATTAAATATTCAAATCAAGCTTGAAACAATCAAAAATCTCTAAAAACTAGAGTCTGGGTATTGCCTCCTTCTCTCACTGTAAAAGTCAAAAACCTACTGCATCATTGGCGCTTTACTGAAAATGAACTATGTTACAAATATCTTCTTCTGTGCTTATTACAACATTGAAAATAAACATAAAAACTACAGTAAAATTGAATTTTGAGGTGACAAGCTTTCAGCAATTCATATTACTATGTATCAAATTTTCAGTTTAATTTTATCACTTCTTTCCAAGGCTGTTCAAGACAAATATAGTTTTAGTACAAACAAGAGTTTGGATACTACCCCCTTCCCTAACTGTAAAAGTCTAAAGCCTACTGGGTCATTGGCACTTTACTGAAAACGAATTATATTACAAATATTTTTTCTTCCAGTTATTACAACATTGAAAATGAAAATAAAAATTACAGTGTAATGTATATTTCAACAATTAATTAACATATGAATATATCAAATATTTAGTTTAATTTTATTTGCACTTTCCAGGACTGTTCAAGACACATACAAGTTACTGGCCTCAAGTTTGGCCTCAAGTTACTTTTGACTATTAGATATGGCACTAGAACTTCAAATTTCCATTTGAATGAGCCCTTTTTGAAGTTTTTACAACCACCATTCACCATAAAAACCTTATATGTTCCTGGGGAATAACTTACAACCCTTGCCCTGTGGACTGTGGGGGGGTTGTCATCCTCAACGACATAATTTGCAGACCTCTCAACTATGCTAAACAACCTGGCTATCTCAAAATTTTGATTGGATGAGTATGGGGAAATGTTGGGGGTGGGGGGCTGGTTTCCCTTGATTCACTTTTGACTATTAATAAGGGCTCTTTCAATTTCCAATTTAATGAACCCCTTTCGAAATTTCTATGACAACTCCTTCTGCATGAAGCGCTCTGGTCTAAAGAAAAACAAAAAATAAATAAATAATACATTATGTCCACATCACTCTTTACTTAGGCAGCGCTATTGCACTACCTATGATTGTACATTATGTCACTTTGTGCACATTAAAGACAAAAAGAATTGTTATCAAATTTAAGAAATGAATTACTGAAATGAAGTACTTTTATGCCTGGTAATATGTGGTCTATTCAGTGAAACTTGATATGTTGATTAAGTTAATCATGGTAAATTCTTCATCAAAATATACCCAATTTTAAGGACGATTAGATTAGAAGACACAAAAGACCTGAGGATTACACAGCTACACCCAATGCTAGCATAGTGGATTGATGCTCTGCTTGGCAATATTGCGCCCAAAGTTTAATTTGTGCTCCTTTAACTTTGGGTGATAGGCGTGCAACCTGTCCCTGTAAAAAATGACTCACCAACTGAATCAGTGATTCAATGTCTCATGTGCCATCAATGTCTGTGGAGGATCTAAATACATTTTTTATCACACAGCTGGACTTGGCTGTTTTTGTAGTCAGATTTTGTCTGGTTTTTGCTGGAAGTGCTTGCATCATGACGGTGCAGCTGAGTTTTGCAAAAGAAGCTCTTTATATCAGGAAAAAGCTGCAGCTGCATGAACCCCGAGTAAAATCCACAAATGCCCATTTTATTTTAAAAAAAATATTATTTATGTTTAAAAAACTTCCTACTAAAAATAGAATAAGTTTAATTTGGGGTCTGCAAAAATATAAAAAACAACATGATGTAATACCTAGGTACAGGATAGGTATTAGTATTGGATTGAAAGGGGACGAAGGCAAAGTTCTTCTAATTGTCCAACATATCCTGCTAAACAAGAAAAAAGACATGAGAGACCACAACGTTACAAAGACTGTAATGTTGTTTTTTCTACATACCATATAAAAAAAAACTGCAACAAAGTTAGTTCTCCTCCAGAGACGACCCAACTAGGTCTATAAAAAAAATGAGCAGGATGAATCTGTGCAACAACCCCAGATTGATCCTTTATCCCAGATTCACACAGTTGCAGCTTTTTCTGATGCATGCATAGCAAATGTAGGAAAATATTGAATTAATACAGGGAACACAGCAGTGTTTCAAACAGTTTGTGGTAACAAACTGTAAGTAAAGAGTGACCCAGCTCAATGGTAACCGAAACTCTAGAAAACGGGTTTTGATACCAATAGATACATCAAAACAATCAGATTTCAATCCTGAAATCAAATATATAACTTTCATCAAGTTTAGTCCTACCCATCAAAAGTTACGTGCCTGAGAAAATTTGGCTGATTTTCGAAAAAAAAGGGGGAAAGACCCCCTAAAAGGTATAGAACCTTAATGAAAATCACACCATCATATTCAGAGTATCAAAGAACCCTACTGTAGAAGTGTCAAGCTCCTATCTACAAAAGTGTGGAATTTTGTATTTTTTGCCAGAAGAAAAACGCATCACGGATGCGTTTTTTTTTTTTTTTTTTTTTTTTTTTTTTTTTTTTTCAGGGGTGATCGCATCGACCCATTGGTCCTAGAATATCGTGGGAGGATTCATTGGAATGGAAATTAAAAGTTCTAGTTCCCTTTTTAAGTGACCAAACAAAAAAGGAGGGCAACTAGGCCCCCTCCCACGCTCATTTTTTTCCCAAAGTGACCTGATCAAAATTTTGAGATTGCCATTTTGTTCAGCAGGGTTGAAAATATGATAAATATGTCCTTTAGGATGACTTAATCCCCCGAAGTCCCCGGGGGGAGGGCTGGAACTTATGAACTTTACCCAATGTTAACATATAGTATTGGTTATTAGGAAGTATACAGACGTTTTCAGGGGGGATTTTTTCTGGTAGTAGGGGGGTGGGTGGGTCGGGGGTTATGTGGGAAGATTTTCCATGAAGCAAGTTTTCATGGGGGAAGGGACATTGCTATGAAGGGGGTGCCGGATTTCCCGGCATTATTTAAAAAAAACATCAGAAATTAAACATAAAAAAACAAGTTTTCCAACTGAAAATAAGGATTAACATCAAAACTTAAAACGAACAGAAAATATTACGTGTATGATAGTAGTATGTACATATTGAATTTACGTAGACACATAGGAATCTCCATGTTATTTGCGTAGACCCATAGGACCATGCTATTTGCGTACGGCCATAGGACCATGCTATTTGCGTACGGCCATAAGACCATGTTATTTGCGTACGGCCCTAGGAATCTCCATTTTATTTGCGTACGGCCATAGGACCATGCTATTTACGTACGGCCCTAGGAATCTCTATGTTATTTGCGTACGCCTCTACACCTTTTCAAAGAGATTCAGAACTCCCTCACATGGCCTTATACTTTGGGTAGACTATGTTCCTCCATGCTATTTGGGTTATTGACTTACCAAGGCCAACCAGACAGGTTTCTGGTGGGTATAGTCTGGTTTGGTGGGTGTAGTCTGGTTTGTTAGGTATAGTATGGTTTTGTGGGTATAGTCTGGTTGGGTGGGTATAATCTGGTTTGGTGGGTATAATCTGGTTTGGTGGGTATAGTTTGGTTTGGTGAGTATTGTCTGGTTTGATGGGTATAGTCTGGTTTGGTGAGTATAGTCTGGTTGGGTTTTTCAAAGAGAGTGAGAATTACACTTTACTTTTTTGTTTTTGTTTATTTTTGTTGTTTTTTTAAATCGAAAACTAGAGATTGTCAAATTGCGTATATAGGAATTGTTTTGATTGACATTTTTGCAAAAAGGGATAAGGAATTCGCAAATTGGACACTATGAACGATATTAATTAATGTTTTGAATAATAGGAGTGTGAATGATGCTAATTAGTGATTGGATTGTATAAAGGTGGAGAAAAAAAAGGATTAAACTGATTAGCAGTTAAGGTAATCCCTGAAGAGGTTGTTAACTCAGGTAATTTGTTATAAATTTGAAACAACATCAGTCTATGAAAATGGCTAACGACGATAGAATGAAATTGTGAGTTGACCTAGCTTTACCTCTCCAATGTGGTCTGTATAATACACAAGTGATGTTTGAACAGTATTGTCAATTTAAAATAGGGTTTAACGTTTTAGTACACTAAAAAGTTGATACTAAGAGAGATGTAGATGGTAAGAAAAGAATTTTAATAATGAAATTCAGAACAAACCTTAGAAATCCTTGCAAATCAGGTAGTATGGTGTATGTGAGTACGAACCATCAAGTATAATAAGCACCAACGACCCTAACCAGCAGAGACATCAACTCCCCAAAGGTCCCTTATCCCCAAACTCGAGGGGCGCCCCCAGCCGCCACCTTTTTGGGCCCCCCTTTTTTTAACATGATATATTTTTTTTCAACGTTTTTTTCGTGTCTTCGAATCAGATAAAACAAACTTAAATTCATAGTGTTTTGTCGTGGTTTACCTTGTCACGGTTACATTCTCTTGATTTTTCAAAGTTCATTTTGAATTTCTTTCGTGAAATGCAAGAGTTGGAATATTTCAGTAGTGTCTTGTTATGCTTTACCTTGTCACTGTCTTGTTGTGCTTTACCTTGTCACAGTTACATTCTCTTGATTTTTCAAAGTTTATTTTGGATTTCTTTTGTTGAAATGGAAGAGTTGGAATATTTCAGTAGTGTTTTGTTGTGCTTTACCTTGTCATAGTTACATTCTCTTGATTTTTCAAAGTTCATTTTGAATTTCTTTCGTGAAATGCAGGAGTTGGAATATTTCAGTACTGTTTTGTTGTGGTTTACCTTGTCACAGTTACATTCTCTTGATTTTTCAAATTTCATTATGAATTTCTTTCGTTGAAATGCAAGAGTTGGAATATTTCAGTATTGTCTTGTTATGCTTTACCTTGTCACAGTTACATTCTCTTGATTTTTCAATGTTCATTTTGGATTTCTTTTGTTGAAATGCAAGAGTTGGAATATTTCAGTCATGTTTTGTTGTGCTTTACCTTGTCACAGTTACATTCTCTTGATTTTTAAAGTTCATTTTGAATTTCTTTCGTGAAATGCAAGAGTTGGAATATTTCAGTAGTGTTTTGTCGTGGTTTACCATGTCACAGTTAAATTCTCTTGATTTTTCAAAGTTCATTTTGAATTTCTTTCGTGAAATGCAAGAGTTGGAATATTTCAGTAGTGTTTTGTCGTGGTTTACCTTGTCACAGTTACATTCTCTTGATTTTTTCAAAGTTTTTATTTTGGATTTCATTTGTTGAAATGCAAGAGATGAAATATTTCAGTAGTGTTTTGTTATGCTTTACCTTGTCACAGTTACATTCTATTGATTTTTCAAAGTTAATTTTGAATTTTTTTCGTGAAATGCAAGAGTTGGAATATTTCAGTAGTGTTTTGTCGTGGTTTACTATGTCACAGTTACAATCTCTTGATTTTTCAAAGTTCATTTTGAATTTCTTTCATGAAATGCAAGAGTTGGAATATTTCAGTAGTGTTTTGTCGTGGTTTACTTTGTCACAGTTTCATTCTCTTGATTTTTCAAAGTTCATTTGGGATTTCTTTTGTTGAAATGCAGGAGGAGGAAGATATCAGTAGCGTTTTTTTGTGCTTTACCTTGTCACAATTACCTTCTCATGATTTTTCAAAGTTCATTTTGAATTTCTTTCGTGAAATGCAAGAGTTGGAATATTTCAGTAGTGTTTTGTCATGGTTTACCTTGTCACATTTACATTCTCTTGATTTTTCAAAGTTTATTTTGGATTTTTTCCTTGAAATGCAAGAGTAGGAATATTTCCGTAGTGTTTTGTAGTGGTTTACCTTGTCACTGTTACATTCTCTTGATTTTTCAAAGTTCATTTTGGATTTCTTTTGTTGAAATGCAGGAGTTGGAATATATCAGTAGTGTCTTGTTGTGCTTTACCTTGTCACAGTTACATTCTCTTGATGTTTCAAAGTTCATTTTGGATTTCTTTCGTTGAAATGCAAGAGTTGGAATATTTCAGTATTGTCTTGTTATGCTCTACCTTGTCACAGTTACATTCTCTTGATTTTTCAAAGTTCATTTTGGATTTCTTTTGTTGAAATGCAAGAGTTGGAATATTTCAGTAATGTTTTGTTGTGCTTTACCTTGTCACAGTTACATTCTCTTGATTTTTAAAGTTCATTTTTAATTTCTTTCGTGAAATGCAAGAGTTGGAATATTTCAGTAGTGTTTTGTCGTGGTTTACCATGCCACAGTTACATTCTCTTGATTTTTCAAAGTTCATTTTGAATTTCTTTCGTGAAATGCAAGAGTTCGAATATTTCAGTAGTGTTTTGTCGTGGTTTACCTTGTCACAGTTACATTCTCTTGATTTTTTCAAATTTTTTATTTTGGGTTTCATTTATTGAAATGCAAGAGTTTGAATATTTCAGTAGTGTTTTGTTATGATTTACCTTGTCACAGTTACATTCTCTTGATTTTTAAAAGTTCATTTTGAATTTATTTCGTGAAATGCAAGAGTTGGAATATGTCAATAGTGTTTTGTCGTGGTTTACCTTTTCACAGTTTTATTCTAATGATTTTTCAATTCTTATTTTGAATTTATTTCATCAAATGCAAGAGTTTGAATATTTCAGTAGTATTTTGTCGTAGTTTACCTTGTCACAGTTACATTCTCTTGATTTTTCAAAGTTCATTTTGGATTTCCTTTGTTGAAATGCAAGAGTTGGAATATATCAGTAGTATTTTGTTGTGCTTTACCTAGTCACAGTTACCTTCTCTTGATTTTTCAAAGTTTATTTTGAATTTCTTTCCTGAAATGCAAGAGTTGGAATATTTCAGTAGTGTTTTGTCATGGTTTACCTTGTCACAGTTACATTCTCTTGATTTTTCAAAGTTTATTTTGGATTTTTTACTTGAAATGCAAGAGTAGGAATATTTCCGTAGTGTTTTGTAGTGGTTTACCTTGTCACTGTTACATTCGCTTGATTTTTCAAAGTTCATTTTGGATTTCTTTTGTTGAAATGCAGGAGTTGGAACATTTCAGTAGTATTCTGGGGTGCTTCACCGTGTCAAAGTTACATTCTCTTGATTTTTCAAAAGTTCATTTTTGATTTCTTTCGTTGAAATGCAAGTGTTGGAATATTTCAGTTGTGTTTTGTCGTGGTTTACTATGTCAAAGTTACGTTCTCTTGATTTTTCAAAGTTCATTTTGGATTTTTTTCCTTGAAATGCAAGAGTTGGAATATTTTAGTAATGTTTTTTCGTGGTTTACCTTGTCACAGTTACATTCTCATGATTTTTCAAAGTTCAATTTTGATTTCTTGCCTTGAAATGCAAGAGTTGGAATATTTCAGTAGTGTCTTGTTGTGCTTTACCTTGTCACAGTTACATTCTCTTGATGTTTCAAAGTTCATTTTGGATTTCTTTCGTTGAAATGCAAAAGTTGGAATATTTCAGTAGTGTTTTGTCGTGGTTTACCATATCACAGTTACATTCTCTTGATTTTCCAAAGTTCATTTTGAATTTCCTTGGGGAAATGCAAGAGTTGGTATATTTCATTAGTGTATTGTTTTGCTTTACCATGTCACAGTTACATTCTCTTGATTTTTCAAAGTTCATTTTGTATTTCTTTCCTTGAAATGCAAGAGTTGGAATATTTCAGTAGTGTTTTGTCGTGGTTTACATTGTCAAAGTTACATTCTCTTGATTTTTCAAAGTTCATTTTTGGATTTATTTCATTGATATGCAAGATTTGGAATATTTCAGTAATGTTTTGTTATGCTTTACCTTGTCACAGTTACATTCGCTTGATTTTTCAAAGTTCATTTTGGATTTCTTTCCTTGAAATGCAAGAGTTGGAATACACTTTTTCGTTAAGTGTCAGAGTGAATAAATTCATTATCAACATCCTTTGTCAGATACATCAAATAAAATTGACAAAATCTAAATTTCAGAATGAATAAATTCTTTATCAACATCCTTTGTCGGATATGTCAGATAAAATTGACAAAATCTAAGTATCAGAGTGAATATTTTTTTATCAACATCCTTTGCCAGATACATCGAATAAAATTGATAAAATATAAGTGTAAAAGTGAATAAATATTTCTATCAACATCCTTTGTCAGATACATCAAATAAAATTGACAAAATCTAAATTTAAGAATGAATAAATGCTTTAGCATCCTTTATCAGATATGTCGGATAAAATTTACAAAATCTAAGTATCAGAGTGATTAAATTCTATATAAACATCCTTTTCTCGGATACATATGATAAAATTGACAGAATCTAAGTATTAGTTTAAATAATTTTTTTTATCAGCATCCTTTGTTAGATACATCAAATAAAATTGACAAAATCTAAATTTCAGAATGAATAAATTCATTATCAACATCATTTTGTCGGATATGTCGGATAAAATTGACAAAATCTAAGCATCAGAGTGATATAAATTCTATATCAAAATCCTTTTCTCAGATACATAGGATAAAATTGACAGAATCTAAGTGTCAGTGTGAATAAATTTTTTTTATCAACATCCTTTGCCAGATACATCGAATAAAATTGATAAAATATATGGGTCCGAATGAATAATTTTTTTTTATCAACATCCTTTGTCAGATACATCAAATAAAATTTAAAAAATATAAATGTCATAATGAATAAATTCTAAATAAAAATACTTTGTTGGATATGTCAGATAAAATTAAAAAAGTATAAGTTCAAAGTGAATAAATTTTTTTTTATCAACATCCTTTGGCAAATACATCAGATGAAGTTGGCAGAATCTAAATATCTGAGTGATTAAATTATAAATCAATATCCTTTTCTCAGATAAGTAGTATAAAATTGACCAATTATAAATGTTAGAGTGAATAATTGATTTTTATCAACATCCTTTGGCAGATACATCGGATAAAATTGACAAAATCTAAATTTCAGAATGAATAAATTCATTATCAACATCCTTTGTCATATATGTCGGATAAAATTGACAAAATCTAAGTATCAGAGTGGCTAATTTCTATATCATCATCCTTTTCTCGGATACATAAGATAAAATTGTCAAAATCTAAGTGTCAGTGTGAATAATTTTTTTTTAGCAGCATCCTTTGTCAGATACATCAAATAAAATTGACAAAATCTAAATTTCAGAATGAATAAATTCATTATCAACATCCTTTGTCGGATATTTCGGATAAAATTGACAAAATATAAGTATCAGCGTGAATAAATTTTTTTTCATCAACATCTTTTTGTCAGACACATCAAATAAAATTGACAAAATCTAAATTTCAGACTGAATAAATGCTTTAACAACATGCTTTATCGGATATTGTTTATAAAATTTACATAATCTAAATTTCAGAATTAAAATGTTCTATGTCAACCTCCTGTGTTAGATATATTTGATAAAATTGACAAATTTTAAGTGTCAGAGCGAATAATTTTTTTTTATCAACATCCTCTGACGGATAAATCGGATACAATTGACAAAATCCGATGATTCGGGTTACTAAAATCTATATCGATATACTTTTCTTGGACACATAGGACAAAATTGAAAAATTATAAGTGTCAGATTTAATAAATTTTTTTTTATCAACATCCTTTGACAGGCACATCGGATAAAATTGACAAAATCTAAATTTCAGAATGAATAAATTCATTATCAACATCCTTTGTCAGATACATAGGATAAAATTGACAAAATCTAAGTGCCAGTGTGAATAAATTTTTCGTGCGCGCAGGTAACCTCGTCTAAATTAACCTTAAAAAATGAAATAAAGTTATGTCGACTTTGCATGTCTCTCTCACTATGTATGCGCCGTCGCGGTGTACACTCCATGTCTTTCTTGTCAATTTTACCATATTTAGCTGACAAAAGATGTTGATAATGCATTTAAAAGATGTTGATAAAGCATTTGTTCACTCTGATACTTAAATTATGTCAAATTTATCCTATGTATCCAAGAAATGGATGCTGATATGGAATTTAATCAGACTTATACTTGGATTTTATCAAGTTTATCCAAAATATCCTAGAAAGGAGGTTGATAATGAATGTAGTCACTCTGATACTTTGATTTTGTAAACTTTATCCGATGTAATTGGCAAAGGATTTTGATATATGAGAGAAATTCTTCCATCTAACACTTGGAAATTGTCAATTTTAATCTATTTATCTGAGAAAAGGATGTTGATGTAGAATTTAATCTCTCTGATACTTAGATTTTGTCAATTTTATTCGAAAAATCCGAAGAAGGATGTTGTTAAAGTATTTATTCATTCTTATATTTAAATTTCGTCAATTTTTATTTGACGTATCTGACAAAGGATGTTGATAAAAAAAAATTATTCACTCTGCAACTTATATTATGTCTATTTTATTCGATGTATCTGGCAATGGATGTTGATAAGAAAAAATTATTCACTCTGATGATTATATTTGTTAAATTTTATCCGAATTATCCAACCACGAATGTGCATTAGTAATTTATTCACTCTAATAATGATATTTTTTCATTTTTATCCGCTGTATATGGCACTGGTTGCTGATAAAAAAAAAATTATTCACTCTAACACTTAGAATTTGTCAATTTTATCCTATGTATCCGAGAAAAGGATGTTGATATAGAATTTAGTCACTCTTATACTTAGATTTTGTCAATTGTATCCGACATATCCGATAAAGGATGTTGTTAAAGCATTTATTTATTCTGAAATTTAGATTTTGTCAATTTTATTTGATTTATCTGACAAATGGTATTGATAAAAAAAAAATTATTCACTCTGGCACTTGGATTCTGTCAATTTTATTTTATGTATCCGAGAAAAGGATTTTGATATAGAATTTAGCCATTCTGATGGTTAGATTTTGTCAATTTTATCCGATATATCCGATTAAGGATATTGTTATAGCATTTACTCAGTCTGAAATTTAGATTTTGTCAATTTTATCCGATATATCCGACAAAGGATGTTGATAATAAATTTATTCATTCTGAAATTCAGATTTTGTCAATTTTATCCTATGTATCCGAGAAAAGGATGTTTATAAAAAAATTTATTCACTCTGACACTTAGACTCTGTCAATTTTATCCTATTTATCCGAGGAAAGAATGTTGATATTGAATGTAGTCACTCTGATACTTAGATTTTTTCAATTTCATCCGACATATCCGATAAAGGATGTTGTTAAAGCATTTAGTTGTTCTGAAATTTAGATTTTGTCAATTTTCTTTGATGTATCTGACAAAAGATGTTGATAAAAAAAATTATTCACTCTGGCATTTATATTTTATCAATTTTATTCGATGTATCTGGCAAAAGATGTTATTAAAAAAAATATTCACTGTGATACTTAGATTTTGTCAATTTTATCCGACATATCCGACAAAGGATGTTGATAATGAATTTATTCATTCTGAAATTTAGATTTTGTCAATTTTATCCGACGTATCTGAGAAAAGGATGTTGATATAGAATTTAGTCACTCTGATACTTAGATTATGTCAATTTTATCCGACATATCCGATAAAAGGTTGTTGTTGAAGCATTTATTCATTCTGAAATTTAGATTTTGTCAATTTTGTTTGATGTATCTGACAAATGATGTTGATAAAAAAATTTTATTCATTTTGGCATTTATATTTTGTCAATTTTATCCGACATATTCGACAAAGCATGTTCATAATGAATTTATTCATTCTGAAATATAGATTTTGTCAATTTTATCCGATGTGTGTCTGCCAAAGGATGTTGATAAAAAAAAATTATTCACTCTAACACTTAGAATTTGTAAATTTTGTCCTATGTATCCGAGAAAAGGATGTTGATATAGAATTTAGTCTCTCTGATGCTTACATTTCGGCAATTTTATCCGATATATCTGCCAAAGGATGTTAATGAAAAAAAATTTATTCACTCTGATACTTATATCTTGTCAATTTTATCCGACATATCCGACAAAGGATATTGATATAGAATTCATTCATTCTGAAATTTAGATTTTGTAAATTTTATTTGATGTGTCTGACAAAAGGATGTTGATAAAAAAAAAATTATTCACACTGGCACTTAGATTTTGTAAATTTTATCCTATGTATCTGATAAAGGATGTTGATAATGAATTTATTAATTCTGAAATTTAGATTTTGTCAATTTTCTCCAATGTATCCTGCAAAGAATGTTGTTACAAAAATGTATTGGATCTAGCACTTCTAATTTGTCAATTTTACTCTATTTATCCAATAAAATTATATCGATATAGATTTTAGTCACTTTAATCCTCAGATTTTGTAAATTTTATCAGACTTATCTGCCAGAAGATGTTGATAAAAAACAATTTATTCACTCTGACACTTTTATTTTGTCAATTTTATCCGACATATCTGACAAAGGATGTTGACATAGAATTTATTCATTCTCAAATTTAGATTTTGTCAATTTTATCCGCCATATCCGATAAAGGATGTTGTTAAAGCATTTATTCATTCTGAAATTTGGATTTTGTCAATTTTATTTGATGTGTCTGACAAATGGATGTTGATAAAAAAATTTATTCACTCTGACACTTATATTTTGTTAATTCTATCCAACATATCCGACAAAGGATGTTCATAATGAATTTATTCATTCTGAAATTTAGGTTTTGTCAATTTTATTTGATGTATCTGACAAAGGATGCTGATACAAAAAAATTTATTCACACTGACACTTAGATATTGACAATTTTATCCTATGTATCCCGAGAAAAGGATGATGATATAGAATTTAGCCACTCTGATACTTAGATTTTGTCATTTTATCCGACATATCCGACAAACAATTTAGATAATGAATTTATTCATTCTAAAATTAAGATTTTGTCAATTTCATCCGATGCAACTGCCAAAAGATGGTGATAAAAAAAATTAAAAACTCTAAGACTTAGAATTGGTCAATTTTATCCTAAGCATCCAAGAAATAGATATTAATATATAATTTAGTCACTCTGATACTTTGATTTTGCCAATTTGATCCGATGTATCTGCCAAAGGATGTTGATAAAAAAAAAATTATTCACTCTTACAATTATATTTTGTCAATTTTATCTGGCATATCCGAAAAAGGATGTTGATATAAAATTTATTCATTCTAAGATTTAGATTTTGTCAATTTTATTTGATGTATCTGACAAAGGATGTTGATAAAAAATTTATTCACTCTGACACTTATATTTTATCAATTTTATTCGATGTATCTGGCAAAGGATGTTGATAAAAAAAATGTATTCACACTGACACTTAGATTCTGTCAATTTTATCCTATGTATCCGAGAAAAGGATGTTGAAATAGAATTTATATCACTCTGATGCTTAGATTTTGTCAATTTTATCCGACATATCCGACAAAGGATGTTGATAATGAATTTATTCATTCTAAAATTTAGATTTTGTCAATTTTATTTGATGAATCTGACAAAGGATGATGATAAAAAAAATTATTCACACTGACACTTATATTTTGTCAATTTTATCCTATGTATCTTAGAAAAAGATGTTTATTTAGATTGTTGTCACCCTGATACTTAGATTTTCTAAATTTTAACTGACATAACTTATAAAAGATGTTGTTAAAAGCATTTATTCATTCCGAAATTAAGATTTTTTCAATGTTATTTGATGTATCTGACGAAGGATGTTCATAGAAAAATTTATTCACTTTTACACTTATATTTTATCAATTTTATTCGATGTATCTGGAAAAGGATGTGGATAAGAAAATATTCACTCTGATACTTAGATTTTATCAATTTTATCCGACATATCCGACAAAGGATGTTGATAACGAATTTATTCATTCTGAAATTCAGATTTTGTCAATTTTAATTGATGTATCTGACAAAGGATGTTGATAGTGAATTTATTCACTCTGACACTTAACGAAAACGAAAAAATGGTACTCCAACTCTTGCATTTCAAGGAAAGAAATCCAAAATGAACTTTGAAAAATCAAGCGAATGTAACTTTGACAAGGTAATCCATAACAAAACACTACTGAAATATTCCAACTCATGCATTTCAACGAAAGAAATCCAAAAATGAACTTTTTAAAATCAAGATAATGTAACTGTGACAAGGTAAACCACGACAAAACACTACTGAAATATTCCAACTCTTGCATTTCAAGGAAAGAAATCCAAAATGAACTTTGAAAAATCAAGAGAATGTAACTGTGACAAGGTAAAACACAACAAGACGCAACTGAAATATTCCAACTCTTGCATTTCACGAAAGAAATTCAAAATGAGCTTTGAAAAATCAAGAGAATGTAACTGTGATAGGGTAAACCACGACAAAACACTACTGAAATATTCCAACACTTGCATTTCAACGAAAGAAATCCAAAATAAACTTTGAATCATCAAGAGAATGTAACTGTGACAAGGTAAAGCACAACAAGACACTACTGAAACATTCCAAATCTTACATTTCAAGGAAAGAAATCCAAAATGAACTTTGAAAAATCAAGAGAATGTAACTGTGACAAGGTAAACCACTAAAAAACATTACTAAAATATTCCAACTTTTGCATTTCAAGGAAAAAAATCCAAAATGAACTATGAAAAATCAAGAGAATGTAACTGTGATATGGTAAACCACGACAAAACACTACTGAAATATTCCAACTCTTGCATTTCAACTAAAGAAATACAAAATGAACTTTGAAACATCAAGAGAATGTAACTGTGACAAGGTAAAGCACAACAAGACACTACTGATATATTCCAACTCCTGCATTTCAACAAAAGAAATACAAAATGAACTTTGAAAAATCAAGAGAATGTAACTGTGACAAGGTAAACCACGACAATACACTGCTTAAATATTCCAAATATTGAATTTCAAGGAAAAAAATCCAAAATGAACTTTTAAATATCTTGAGAATGTAAACACGATAAGGTAAACAATTACAAACAACTACTGAAATGTTCCAAATCTTACATTTCAGGAAAGAAATTCAAAATGAACTTTGACAAATCAAGCGAAGGTAACTGTGACTAGGTAAAGCACAACAAAACACTACTGATATATTCCAACTCCTGCATTTCAACAAAAGAAATCCAAAATGAACTTTGAAAAATCAAGAGAATGTAACTGTGATATGGTAAACCAAAACAAAACACTACTGAAATATTCCCACTCTTGCATTTCACGAAACAAATTCAAAATAAACCTTGAAAAATCAATAGAATGTAACTGTGACAGGGTAAACCACAACAAAACACTACTGAAATATTCCAACTCTTGCATTTCACGAAAGAAATTCAAAATGAACTTTGAAAAATCAAGAGAATGTAATTGTGACAAGGTAAAGCACAACAAAACGCTACTGATATATTCCAACTCCTGCATTTCAACAAAAGAAATCCCAAATGAACTTTGAAAAATCAAGAGAATGAAACTGTGACAAAGTAAACCACGACGAAACACTACTGAAATATTCCAACTCTTGCATTTCACGAAAGAAATTCAAAATAAACTTTGAAAAATCAAGAGAAGGTAACTGTGACATCGTAAACCACGACAAAACACTACTGAAATATTCCAACTCTTGCATTTCACGAAAGAAATCAAAAATAAAAACTTTTAAAAAATCAAGAGAATGTAACTGTGACAATGTAAACCACGACAAAACACTACTGAAATATTCCAACTCTTGCATTTCACGAAAGAAATTCAAAATGAACTTTGAAAAATCACGTGAATGTAACTGTGACAAGGTAAAGCACAACAAAACACTACTGAAATATTCCAACTCCTGCATTTCAAAAAAAGAAATTCAATATGAAGTTTGAAAAATCAAGAGAATGTAACTGTGAAAGGGTAAAACACGAAAAAGCACTACTGAAATATTCAAACTCTTGCATTTGACGAAAGAAATTCAAAATGAACTTGGAAAAATCAAGATAATGCAACTGTGACATGATAAACCACGAAAAAACACTACTGAAATATTCCAACTCTTGCATTTCACGAAAGAAATTGAAAATTAACTTTAAAAATCCAGAAAATGTAACTGTGACAAGGTAAAGCACAACAAAACATTACTGAAATATTCCAACTCTTGCATTTCAACGAAAGAAATCCAAAATTAACTTTGAAAAATCAAGAGAATGTAACTGTGACAAGGTAGAGCATAACAAGACAATACTGAAATATTCCAACTCTTGCATTTCAACGAAAGAAATTCATAATGAACTTTAAAAATCAAGAGAATGTAACTCTGACAAGGTAAACCATAACAAAACCCTACTGAAATATTCCAACTCTTTTATTTCAACGAAAGATAACTAAAATGAACTTTGAAAAATCAAGAGAATGTAACTGTGACAAGGTAAAGCACAACAAGACAGTGACAAGGTAAAGCATAACAAGACACTACTGAAATATTCCAACTCTTGCATTTCACGAAAGAAATTCAAAATGAACTTTGAAAAATCAAGAGAATGTAACTGTGACAAGGTAAACCACGACAAAACACTACTGAATTTAAGTTTGTTTCATCTGATTCGAAGACATGCAAAAAAAAAGTTAAAAAAAATATATCATGTTAAAAAAAAGGGGGAGGCCAAAACGTCGGAGGGAGGGGGCGCCCTTCGAGTTTGGGGATAAGGGACCTTTGGGGAGTTGATGTCTCTGCTGGTTAGAGTCAATGGTGCTTATGATCCTTGATGGTTCGTACTCACATACACCTTACTACTTGATTTGCAAGGATTTCTAAGGTTTGTTCTGAATTTCATTATTAAAATTCTTTTCTTACCATCTATATCTCTCTTAGTATCAACTTTTTAGTATACTAAAACGTTAGACCCTATTTTAAATTGACAATACTATTCAAACATCCCTTGTTTATTATACAAACGACATCGGAGAGGTAAAGCTAAGTCAACTCACAATGTCATTCTATCGTCGTTAGCCATTTTCATAGACTGATGTTGTTTCAAATTTATAACAAATTACCTGAGTTAACAACCCCTTCGGGATTACCTTAACTGCTAATCAGTTTAATCCTTTTTTTCTCCACCTTTATACAATCCAATCACTAATTAGAATCATTCACACTCCTATTATTCAAAACATTAATTAATATCGTTCGTAGTGTCCAATTTGGGAATTCCTTATCCCTTTTTGCAAAAATGTCAATGAAAACATTTCCTAAATACGCAATTTGACAATCTCTAGTTTTCGATTAAAAAAACAAAACAAAAACAAACAAAAACAAAAAAGTTAAGTGTAATACTCACTTTCTTTGAAAAACCGAACCAGACTATACCCATCAAACCAGACTATACTCACAAAACCAGACTATACCCACCAAACCAGATTATACCCACCAAACCAGATTATACCCACCAAACCAGACTATACCCACCAGAAACCTGTCTGGTTGGCCTTGGTAACTCAATAACCCAAATAGCATGGAGGAACATAGTCTACCCAAAGTATAAGGCCATTTGAGGGAGTTCTGAATCTCTTTGAAAAGGTGTAGAGGCGTACGCAAATAACATAGAGATTCCTAGGGTCGTACGTAAATAGCATGGTCCTATGGCCGTACGCAAATAGCATGGTCCTATGGCCGTACGCAAATAGCATGGTCCTATGGCCGTACGCAAATAGCATGGTCCTATGGCCGTACGCAAATAGCATGGTCCTATGTGTCTACGCAAATAACATGGAGATTCCTATGTGTCTACGTAAATTCAATATATATATACTACTTATGATTGGGTTCACCCCCTTGTCAATACCTCGCTCTTTAAGCCAAAGATTTTTTTAGTACTTTCATAAGAACTATTTATTCTAAATAACGGCCTTTGTGATTAAGGGGTCATTTTTAAAGAATTAGAACAAAATTCGAACTTTAGCTTAAAGAGCGTGGTATTGTCTTGGGGGCGAGCCCCCTAATATACGTATTAAAAATATATGAATATAGAAATTCGTTACGTAAGTTAATTCGCAAGTTACGTATATTTATTACTAATAAAAACGTTCTTAAATAAAATTAAACAAGTTTCGAGAAAGCCATTTAACCAAATAAAAGTAAAATTAATATGCAAATTTTTTTTTATTATTCAAGTACTGTGAGCCAAAATCAAAACCTGCATTAATTCATAAACGTCCAAAAATTAAATAAAAAAATAAGTTTTTTTAACCGAAAGTAAGGAACGACGTTAAAACTTAAAACGAACAGAAATTATTCCGTATATGAAAGGGGCTGTCCCCTCCTCAACGCCTCGCTCTTTACGCTAAAGTTGGACTTCATCATAACTCTTATTTTTTTAAACAATAAAAAACTTTAGCGTAAAGAGCGAGGCGTTGAGGAGGGGACAGCCCCTTTCATATACGGAATAATTTCTGTTCGTTTTAAGTTTTAACGTCGTTCCTTACTTTCAGGTAAAAAAAACTTGTTTTTTTTTTATTTAATCTTAAGTAAGAACCATGCGCCATCAAGATACTATTTACTTGTGTTTCAGTAGTGACTTTCCTTCTAAGAAGTAGCTATAGAAACTTTGGAGGGGGGCTCATTCCTTTCGAAATTGGAAGTTTTAGTATCCTTTTTAAGAGTAAAAAGTGATTGGAGGGCAACTAACCCCTCTTCCATGCCATTTCCCCCTGTATCCTTCAAAGATATATGATTGAAATTTGGATGTAGTACTTTTGTTGAGAATGGTTGAAAGGTTTAATAAATATGCCCCTGGGGATGACATGACACACATAGCCATTGGGACAAGGGTCATAAAAAATTCAAATTGCCTATTGTTTAAATATAGATTTTATAATTAAAAAGTGGGCTTGTTTGATATTTTATATATGATTAATTTAAAAAAAAAAACTTTCAATAAAACAAACTTTTCAAAGAAAAATAAAGACCTCCAAATGAGCGGAATAAAGTTAAATAATCTTCCAAGCATAAAACTACCACAAATCAATCAATAAATGAGACCCAATTAACCAGAAATTACAATAAATAACCAAGTCAAAATCGAAGCAAGAAAAATTAACATGAGAAAGGCTGACAACCACCATGCCTTCTCAAAACCAGAACATAATTTACATTCTACTGAAAACAAAACAAATTTTAAATGTTTCCACTTTTTTTACTTTCATAAAAAAAAAAATATCATGCTCTCATCAGTCAATATTAAATTTGTATTGTATACTCAAAGGGAAGTGCTGCACAGCAATAAAATTTCTCGCCTTACAGATATTTTACATAGCTGTCTAGGTCTCTCAAAATTTATATTGCATTTATTTGGGGAAAAGGGGACGGGGGGGGGGGAGGGCTAGTTGCCCTTCGATCACTTTGGTTCTTAAAAAGGGCAAAAGAATCTCTTTAATTTTCAATTGTATGATATGACCCCCTCCAACACTTATAAGACCATCCCTTCCGTAAAAACTTATATGCCCCCGGAACTTACAACCCTTGTCCTGAGGACTGTGGTGAAGGGGGGGGGAAGGGGTTGTCATCCCCAAAAATATAATTACTGCTAATAAAAAATATAATTATGCTGAACAAAATGGCTATCTCAAAATTTTGATTGAAAGTGTTTGGGAAATGATGGGGGTAGGGGTAAATCACTCCCGCCTATTAAAATAGGCATTATAATTTTCAATTTCCAATGGAACGGCCCCCTTTCGAAGTTTCTATGACAGTTCTTTCTATATGAAGTGCCCTGATGTGAAAAGCAATAATACCTCGTGTCCGCATTGCTATTTATTTAGGCAGCACTATTGTGCTGCCCATGTTTGGCTCAAAACATTCAGGGATTGCTCTCTGGGTATTGGATTGTAATTTTTTAGATGGTCACTTTGTTCAGAAAGGGCTCTAATAGATATACCTCCAGGGTAATTGTAACCACCACAGCCCCAGGGGCAATATCCTAAATTATGTTAATTAGCCATTGCTCAAACTTTGTTATTAGTAGAAAAGTTCTTAAGGATCGTTTAATTCACAAGGGTATAATCTAGAGACAACACACATACTCAAATCAAAAGAGGCTCTGTGAATCAAGTTTTGTGATTGTGTGCAATATCTTGCGAATTGCCTGGGGATCAAGTTGAAACTTTCGTGTACATATTAAGGGGGGAGGGAGGAGGAGTCGAATGGATCTCATATTTTGACTTGGAGAGGGAGATAGGTAGACCAGAAAATGCTACGTACATCCTGACCATCTAAATAATATATCTGCAAAATATTGGTAATTGCTTGGGCAATGAAGGCAAAACTTGCTGAAACTGTTTGTGTGTGTGGGCTGGGGAAAGGGTGGGGCAAAAGGAATTCGAGTCCTATTTTGGGAGAGAGGGGAGGATCAAATGATTTTTGTCTTTGATCCACCTAATAGTTTTCACTAGAAGCAGCAATGGGACCTATATTCTGTTCATGGTAAAGTAGTGAGGTAAATCAGCAATATGTTACCAAGTGAACAAACAGTATTGGCAATATCCTAGTAACAATTTGGGAGGTCTAGCTGAAAGCTCAAATACATATTTTAGAAAAGGACTGTTTTATAATTATAATATTGAAAAATAAAAATTATTGAGATTTCAAGGAGGTTACATCCTTATATATTAATCAATTATTCTGTTTTCATTAGTTCTTTCTTCTTGTCTTGATTATTGTGGTGATTTTATTTATTTATTTGTTATTATTATTTGTAAGCGTTTTGGCAAACAAAAACTGTATTATTCAAAATGCGTATTGTTTCAATAGAAGCAATGTGGCACTGTTTAGAGGTTTTGAGAGGGAGGAGGGGGGGGGGTTGCACATCTTATTTGTAAACGTCAATTAGCCTTTTGATCTTACTATTTTGTTGAATTGTTTTTATGATGAATAATAAACACACTGCTTGAAATACTGTTTGTTTTCAGGTATAAGTTAAATTTGTAAATAAGAACAATGCTAAAGTGAGGAAGCTGTAATATTGAGTAGATTTGAGATATTTGGACTATAATCTAATAAAAAAAGGTTCAAATTCTAGTTCTGACTTTGAAGATCAACAAATTTTTATCTGGTGAGAATGGCTCAATATAGTCAGCTAGATTGTATTTAAAATTAGATGGCCCTGCTTCAGGTTTTAGTCAATAATATAAATAGGCTTAAGTTCCTAGATTTTAATTGTTGGAAACAGATTGTCATTTGTATATTCCATAACCTAAGTCAAATTTGCAATTTGAAGTCACAATTAGGATTGCTCTTAAATATGCCAATAAGCTACATTTTGTTTCTTTTCAGCATTGTCATTTTGTAAGGCATGGTGCAGGTATTTCAAAAGCAAAAATAAAACTGATCAAAATAAAACTGAACCAAATAAAATAAAAAAAACTGAACCAAAATAAAATGGATGAAAATCTAATTTACCCAGACTTTGGAAGAAAATATCCGTGCCTTTGGGCTGAAATATTACCTCTGAGGAAGGGAGTTTTTGCATGTATTCAATTTTGATTATTAAAGCCATTTTTTTAGGATGTCAATCTTGACCTTGTACAGTTCCCACATCCGGTTTCAATTACAGAAGTGCGCATCATTCCTCTTGGTTCCAAAATTGAAGGCGACTTTCCAGGTGGATCAAGAATGGGGTCAGTTTTATTATTTTTATACACTATAGTCTCATGTAGTCTTTAGTTGCTCTATGTCAATCCACATTTCTATCTAAAGCCAAAATTGTTCTATTTGCAAGAAAAAGGAGAAAAAGGTATGGTTGTGTATGTGCTAATCCCAAAGGACAATGAACTGCACTGTTCTGCTGTTACAGGATGATTATGCAAAGCGCAACAGATTAGTAATTGCAACTCATTAAACATTGGCAAAGGAATCACAGCTCAGTAGAAAAACAGTTTATTTAAGAAAATGTAGTTTCGTTGTTTGCAGCATTAGGTTTATTTAAACGATGAATAGTGTATCTGCAAGTAAGAGACGGCCTAAATATATTGGTGCTGAACTACTTAAAGAACTTTTGTAAGCTACATCATTTATATATATATATATATATATATATATATATATATATATATATATATATATATATATATATATATATATATATATATATATATATATATATATATATATATATATATATATATATATATATATATATATATATATATATATATATATATATATATATATATATATATATATATATATATATATATATATATATATATATATATATATATATATATATATATATATATATATATATATATATATATATATATATATATATATATATATATATATATATATATATATATATATATAATATATATATATATTTAGCGCTTCGGTGTAGACTGGAGGAGATATGTGATCCCCGTCCTGTACTGCTATCTGGGATCATTGCTTTTATAATTTCAATGATTTAAAGAACATGAAAATTGGAACTTGGAATGTTACAACGTTAAGAAATGACTATCATATCGACATTTGGACTTACGAATTCTAACGATTCGAATTGGACTTATTGGGAGTTTCAGAAACTCATATCCCAGGGGTAGGAAGCATGAATTTAGGTGATATACAATTTGTTTACTCAGGCAGGAACGATGGAATACATAGACAGGGATTAGGGCTCATGATGAATAAGGAAGCTTTTAAGTCTTGTTTAGGCTGGGAAGGTATTAATAATAGGAAACTAATTGCTCATTTTATGACTAAAAAGTTCAGGGTAATCAGTTATAGTAGTATATGCCCCTGTAGAACAGACTGACGAAGATAATAGTGATTTAGATGAATTTTACGTACAGTTACAGGAGCAATAGACAGGGTCCCAGGTAGAAGTATGATGTTTTTACTAGGAGATTTTAGTGCCCAGGTTGGTAGAAATAAGGATTGATGGTATCCTAGCCTAGGTAAATTTGGTGTAGGAAAAGAAAACAGTAATGCATACAGACTTTTGCAATTTTGTAGATACAACAATCCAGTTATAACTAATACTGTGTTTGGTGATAAGATGGCACATAAGTTAACATGGTATTCACGTGATGGTGAGACAGCAAACCTTATTGATTGTGTTAGGGTAAACCAAAGACTAGGAGGATCAATACAAGATATTAGGGTATATAAGAGTGTTGTTGTTGATGTTAAAAGTAAAGATCATCATCTGGTAGTGTCAAGGGTTAATTTAAAGCTGAAATTTCGGAAGGGTAACTATCTCCTGGGAAGTTATGATGTTGGTAGACTCCAGGATGAGAATTTGAGAGAAACTTTCCAGGAACAGTTGAATTGTAAACTTGAGAGTTTAAAATTAGATAATTTGGAAGATGGTTGGAATAATTTTAGAAAAACAATTTGTGAAGTTGCTGAAGATGTCTTAGGTAAGAAAGTTAGGACGTAGCAAGGAATATTAGTGAAAAAACTTTGCGTTTAATAAAAAGGAGAAGGAACTAATGGGGATAATGGATAATGGGGAAAGGATAATGGGGAAGATGGTTGGAATAATTTTAGAAAAATAATTTGTGAAGTTGCTGAAGTGCCTTAGGGAAGAAAGCTAGGACTGCAGCTAAAAAAATTAGTGAAAAAGCTTTATGTTTAATAGAAAAGAGGAAAGGACTTGTACAAGAATTATCTGAGTGATAGATCATACGAAAACAAAAGGAATGTAAAGAAAGTGGAAAAAGCATTAAAATAGGAATTAAGGACGTGTGAAGTAGAGGCCATGAATAAAATTGCGGAGGATCTGGAAGAAGCAGCTAGACGGCATAATAGAAAAATATTGTACTGGCACGTTAATAAATTGAGAGGGAGTAGTCAAGCCAGACTTGTCCCAGTTAAAGATAGGATTTGCCAAGCCAAGACAGAGTTGCAGGAAAAGATATAGAGGAAAATGAAAAAGTTTGTGATACCTTGGATGTGAAGGAAGATTTGTTTTGTGAGGAAGAATTAGTGACAGTACTAAAAAGATTAAAAAATAATAATGCTCCAAGTGTTGCTGGTGTGGTAAATGAGTTTCTTAAATATGGTAGCTCTGAGGTAAGAAATAAGTTACTGAAAATTATGAATATGATTTTTGAAAAAGGGGAAGTACCTAACGAGTTTAGAAAAACCTTAATAAGCCACTTTATAAGAAAGGTGACAAGAGTGAATGTGGTAACTATCGAGGCATTAGTCTGGTCTTTGTAGGTACCATAATACTTAGTAATATGATACTTTTTATACTGAGAGATGCTGTAGACAAAGTTTTAAGAGAAGAACAGTGCGGTTTTTGAAAAGATAGAGGATGTATCGACCAAATTTTCACTCTTAGGCTTATAATTGAGAAGTGCCTAAGTTGTCAAACACCTTTGGTCCTCAGTTTTATAGATTATGAGCAAGCGTTCGATTCTGTTGATAGAAGAGCTCTATCAAAGGTATACCAGACAAATACATTAAAGTGATTAGTGCTATGAACGAGAATAATACTGCTGCGGTTAAGATAGGAAATGAGGTTAGCAGCTGGTTTTTGTATTAAATTAATTAAAAAAAACTTTTTCGTTTTTTAGAAAAAGTTTTTTAGAAAAGAGGAGCGTGCGTATCTGTGTTGGCCTCAGGCGGCTTGGTGCTGCGGTGAGTTGTTAGTAGTAGTAGCAGTATATATATATATATATATATATATATATATATATATATATATATATATATATATATATATATATATATATATATATATATATATATATATATATATATATATAAAACTAAAATAGACTAACCTAAAATATATAACATACAATTACCATACTTAACATTTACAATTGGAAGCTACCTTCGTGAAATCGCCTCACAAAAATAACTGGATTAAACATTTTAAAATAGCAAATGAATTAGGAATAAGTTATAGCAACATAGTTTTATGCAAAGCTTTTGATGCTGCTATTCGCTTAAGTTTGTTATTTGAACTAACCCCTAAGACATATTTCAATTCTTTATTTTTAAATATGGGTTCATTTTTTAAAATAATATCATAAATAGGATCAATATTTATATTCCAAGTATCTCTGTTGATTGACAAACCTGCAAAAATATGTTTTTTTTTTTATTTCTAATGCTTCAAGAGCCCATTGAGTGAAACCTATATCAATTGAAATGACATTTGCCTCCTCGAACTGCACAAAATGGTCCGGATTAAAAATATATGTTCTGCTAAAGCTGAAGTGAAGCTTTCTGGAGGTTTTGTAAATTTTAGAGCATTATCTATTGAACTCCGTTGCTCAATAAATCGTTCCACAAATTGCTGGTGTGTTCGACCGATGTAAAATTTTCCGCATGAGCAAGGGATGCTATATACTCCACTTGTCAAACTATTACGTGTTATATATTTTCCAGAATTTAGAAAGATACTCAATGGTTTTATTGATTTAAAACAAGTTGAAATATTATGTTTCAGTAAAGTCCTTTTAGTTCTCTCCATAAGAATTGGTATGTGAGGTAATGAAACGTATCTATTGGAAATTGTAGGGTCCAAAAGTTGAGAACCTTTGTTTTTATTACCTTTTTCATGCTTAATCTGTCTTTTCTGTATCATTTCATTTAGCCTACAAATTTTACAGGATATATGTTGCAAAATAAAATATTACTGTTCCCTTTTTTTACTGAAATTGGGTGAGATGAACGAAAATTTAAATACCTGCCATTATGACTTGGTTTTCTATAAATTGAAAAAAGTAAACCATTATCACTCTTTATTAATAAAATATCTAAAAAGGGTAGCCTATCTTGTTTATCTAGTTCTAGAGTAATTTTATATTCTTGAAGGTGAATTTGTTTTTACATATAAAGGTGTATAGCGACAAAATTGATGTCTAAAATAGGGTACTAGATCACGGTGATTGTGAAAATCACTTTTATTTGAACGTAAAATTAAAACTTTCATTTAAATATTCCATTAGTGTTAAACCACGTTTAATCTTAATGAAACCGGTCTTAAAATGCAGAATGACAACTGTCACTCTGTTCAATGTTCTAACTAACGATTAAAACATTCTCAACTTTTACAGTAATATAATATACAAATGTGATAAAAATCGAAATATCAATATTCATACATCTTCGTTATCTTCCAGATCCTTAGCTCCGAGAAACTCAGTTGTAACACAGTTAGCACAACTTGTTCCCTTGCATAGTCCACAGGCCCATTTGCATTTCATGCCATTTTTTTGCAAGAGCATCGCATATTTGAGCAGTCGGTTTTGCAGTTGCAGTGAAAAACTGCAAGGAGAGAGTTGGGGGCAGCTGGGAGTTCACCCCAAATAGGGCGATATAGTCCATTTTGAATTACCCAATCGAACTGGGTAGAGTCGAGATTACATCCCAGGGTATTCCGTGATCTAACTTGCAAATAAACTTGAAATGAGTGGAAGCTGCAAGCATCACTGGTGGGAGGGAGAACTTTAGACTCAACATACGAAGCAGATTTTGTAACTTTCTCGATGAATTTGAGGTGACGCAACTGATTGAGGGTTGAAATTGAGCCTGGGTACTTATGTAAAAGCATCATTGCTTTCTCCCCAGCTGCTTAAATCTCGTGCTTGGTGGATAGTGGGTCTATAAAAACTTAAGCAGGTTCGTAAAACTCATTGTTTTTTATCAGAAGCTGTAGTCCCGCTGACTTCCCAATGCCATAGATTCGAGAAATTGAATCGTACCGAAGGAAGGCGTGGACATACAAGATTGTGCTACATATACGATGTCTAAGTTTGAGTTTCGTCGTATCTATATCCCAAATTCTATTCTTTGAGATTCCAGCTCGAGGCTCAGAGTAAAAGTAGATCGCTTGGCTACCTGTCTATGCGTGATAAAGCAGTTCTCTGTCGTCTCCAACCAGGACAGTAGGTATAAAAGAAGCAGATCAAACTGCAATTAGAACAATGAGAAGATCAGCGTCACCTTCTGCTTGGCATACCTGACACCCAGCTTTGGTCAGGTACTCACTGGTCTTGACTATGATTGCTTGTTTATTCTTGAAGTTGCTTAGAAATACTTCTTTCTTTGTAGAACAGACCATATTCCTGTTAAAATTGATCTGCGGGTACAATCGTGACCCTTTCCGTCTAAAATGGGCGATGTGTTTGATTGAAGGTGCTTGGTTGTATCCTTTGAAAACCACTGACGTCCTTTGCCACCCGTATTTCCGTGCAACGTAGTCAACGTACTTTTGGCAGATACTATCATAAGTTGAGTTATTTTTCCAGGAGATTCGCTGAAGCAGTGCCCCACCGTCGAGAACTGTATACTTGTCACTGAAATCTTTAACGAAGTCTTCAGCTTTTGGCTGCTGCTCTGCAACTAGACACCACATCGCATCGGTGAGGGCAAGCTTATCGGCTAATCGTGAAAGTCCATTTGCTTCAAAAGGTGACGGAGGCGGTGAACACAATTCATACTTAAAGTATGACTCCAAATTATTGTCGCTATTTCTAGCAAATGTCACTAGCCGCTGAAACATCAATGCTGGATCAATGGAAACTGACTGCCCATTAATAACTAATGCAGCTTGATTAGCAAGCGTTACGGCCACCAACTCTTTCTTGAATGTGTACGTGTTGACGTTTTCCCCTGTCATGCTATCCATGATTTCTTGTCCGACGGATCTAACTGTGTTGTCGTTGACTTTTTTAACAGCCGTAACTCCAGAGTTGCGCAAGCTCGGGTCTTCTGCGAAGGGGGTTTCCTCAGCAAATAAGCAAACAAGCTTGCTAGTGTCATGGTTGTCGCATTCAATCCTCGACTCTGTAACTTCTTTGTGCTGTTCGCTTGTCTCTTTATTGGACCTTAGCAAGATTTTGCATCAACGAATTAATTGCATTACAAGCTGGTACTGAAAGTAACCAAGTCAGCCTCTGCAACAACTCATTTATACCCCTTCCCCTTGTAAGACCACGGTTAATTTTCAACGAGCGCATGAGCTGCTCAATGACTAAATCTGGCGACAGATCCGCCCAAAATTTTTCGGATCTGCGGATAACATATCTTGGATGTATTTACCCTTGTTTTTATCTTGGATGTATTTACCGGGAAATATGCTACAGGAGACAATGGTCGGCTATTTGTAGCCTTTTTAGACGTAAAAAGTGCTTTTTATTCGGTAAGTAGGAGGTTGTTAATTGAAAGTCTGTTAGAAATAGGCTTGCCGTCTTGCTTTATAGCAATAATAGCAGATATGTATCGGAGGGTGAAATGTGTTGTGAAGGTTATGGGAATTTTTTCTAGGCTGGTTACGTCTCGTGTGGATTTGAAACAAGGATGTACTTTATCTCCTAAGTATTTCTCCTTGTTTGTTAATGACTTAGATATGTTTATGAAAAATAATGGAGCCCCTTATGTATCTTTGAATTGGTTTAGGTTATCATGTGTTTTATTCACGGATGACATAGCTCTAGTGGCGGATAGCAGAGATAATCTTCAGAAAGAATTAGATATAATAGACCATTATTTATAAAAGAAGGATTTAGAGTTGAACGCTAAAAAATCAGTAGTATTAGTATTTAGGAGCAATGGAGATGTTGATTCAGAGGTTCATTTTAATTTTGGATGAAAGGTCTTAGAGGTTAAAGAAGAATTTGTTTATTTGGGTGTTAAGTTTAGTTCATTAAGGGGGATGTCTAGGCATGTAGAAGATTGTTATTTAAGGGATAATAGGCTATTAAATAAAGATGCTTTTGAGAAGTAATTTAAATTAGCTAGCTGGCATGAGGATCCAGAGAAGAGTTTTCCAGACAAATGTCTAGTCTACATTGGGGCTCTGAGGTTTGGGGTTTTGCTAAAGCAGATAAGCTAGAAGTAGTTCAGCTAAGGTATTTTAAGAGAATTTTAGGCTTGAAGGATTCATTTAGTTCAGTGGTACTGGAAGGAGATTTGGGGCTTTTCTCTTTTAAGGACCGTTAGATTGGTTAGAACGGTAAAATTCTGGGAGAAGATAATTAGGCTACCTAGAGTTCGGCTTCTTAAGGCAGCTTATTTGGAGAGCTTGAAGGACGGTACGTGATTCATGGTCAAATCAGGTAAAAGAAAATACTGGACCTTTGTGGACTTTCGGAGATGTGGAATGAAGGAAAAGGCCCTATGGGTGAAACCGTGTCATTATGGAAGGAAGTCCAGCGAACCCTAAATGACCAAGAAATCCAAGAGTGGCAAGCTCATAAGGACCAGTCAATGTCTTTGAGGTTTTACTCCCAAGCCAAAGACTGTTGGGGGGAGGAGATTTATTTTGAATTTGGGTTGAATAAAAAGGATTTGAAGAATTTGTTGTTGGTATGAGGGGATAGTTTGGATTTAGGCGAGAGAAGGACATTTTTAGGAAAGTTTAGTGTGGCGGCTGACCCTTATTTTTGCCCAAAGTGTGGATTGGCGAATGAAAACTTATTTCATTTTGTATCCGAGTGTGAAGAGCTGTCTGAGTTGCGGAATGATTGTTTTGGACAAGTGTTTGGGAGTGAATGCTGGTTAATTGAGCGGATGGCTGAGAGGAACGCATGTGCTATTAAACAGCTGTGTAAGTTTCTTCGTTTAGGGATTCATCATAGGTAATTATGTTTGAGGGGATCGCCTGTTACTGTATTTAGGATTTGAACTTTATCATTGTTTGTGATTGTTGACGAAATTATTCAACTTAGGTATCTCTCTCTTTTGCTGTTTTGTTGTTCTTTTTTCTTTTTTGATTTTAACTATCCAGAATTTCATTTTTTTCTTAAGCTTTGTTTGTAGACTGTATTTTGTGTTGCTATGGCCCACAGGCTTTTTGCAATAAATCTTATCTTATCTTCCGTTCTGAAAATTGTCAAATACGTCGGGGTTGGTAGTTTCTAGCTATCTATAAAAATATAATTTTTATGTTTATCACGGTGATAATAAAAATAATTTTTAGTTTACGCTAAAATAAAGGTGATTTTCATAATCACCATGATCAAGTACCCAATTCTAGACATCAATTTTTTTTTTTTACACATCTATATATAAAAACGGATTGGTGATAATTCTCATACTACATTTCAAGACCGATTTCTTTCATACTAAGAGTGGTTTTACACTAATGGTATATTTACATGAAAGTTTTAATTTTAACGTTCAAATAAAGATGATTTTCCTAATCACCGTGATCTAGTACCCTATTCCAGACATCAATTTTGTTGATGTACGCCATTATACGTAAAAACGAATTCACCTCCTCAAAATCAACCTCAAAAAACTTAATTTTTAGTCTTACGTTAATATAAAGGGGAATTTAATTATAACCGTGATCTAATACCCTATTCTAGACATAAATTTTGTTGTAGTACGCCTTTACATGGAAGCACGAATTTCATATTCTTAAAATCAACCTCAACCTCAAATAAAACCTAAGTTTTAATTTTACGTTCAAATAAAAGTGATTTTCATAATTACCGTGACCTATTACACTATTCTAGACATCAATTTTGTGTACGCCTGTATATAGAACACGAAATTCACCCCCCTCAAAATCAGCCTCAACCTAAAAAAAATATATTTGTGAAACAGATAGATGAGCCAACTTTGCATATTTAGAATCAGCACATTTTTTTTTTTTTTTTTTTTTTTTTAGTCGGGTAGTCAAAGAATCTTTTCTCTTGCAATTTGTTCCCAGTTAGGCCCTTTTTTCACACACTTCCTGGACTATAATGTAAGGTGTTTGATAAGTCCGACACTTCTCAATTATTAACCTAAAAAATGAAAATTTGGTCGACACATCCTCCACCATTTCTAAAACTTCACTGCTCTCCTCTTATAACTTTGTCTACAGCATCTCTCAGTCTAAAAAGTGCTATATGACTAAGTAATTTGCTACCTACAGAGACCATGTTAATGCCTCGATAATTACCACACACAATCTTATCACCTTTTTGATGCAGCGGTTAAATTAGGGTTTTCCTAAAATACCACGTACTTCCCCTTTTAAAAAATTAAATTCATAATCTTCAGTAACTTATTTCTAACCTCAGAGCCACCATATTTAAGAAACTCATTTACCAAACTATCAACACCTGGTGCCTTATTTTTTTTAATCCTTTTGGTACTGTCGCTAATTTTTCCTCATAAAACAAATCTTCCTTCACATACAAGTTATCATAAACTTTATTTATTTTCTTTTTTATGTTTTCCTGTAACTCTATCTCGGTTTAGCACAGTCTCAAAATGTTCTGCCCATCCCTCTTTAACTCTTCCCTTATTATTAGTTTTGGCCCGGTTCCTATCTTTAACTGAGACAAGTTCGGATTAATTATTTTCTCTCAATTTATTAACATGCCAGTACAATATTTTACTATTATACCATCTAGCTGCATCTTCCAGATCCTCGGCAATTTTAAGCTCATACTTAATGCTAGCTCATATTTTAATGCTTTCTCCACTTTCTTTACATTCCTTTTGTTTCCATATGATCTATCACTCAGATATCATTGTACATGCCCCTTCTCTCTTTTAAACATAATGCTTTTTTACTAATATTCCTAGCTGCGCTCCTAACTTTCTTTCCTAAAACAGCATCAGCAACTTCACAAATTATTTTCCTAAAATTATTCCATCTTCTTCTACATTGTTAAATTTTAAACTCTCTGATTTAGTATTCAACTGTTCCTGGAAAGTTTCTCTCAAATTCTCATCCTGGATTCTAACAACATCATAACCTCCTCGGAGGTAGTTACCCTTCCGAAATTTCAGTTTAAATTAAGCCTAGCCACTACTAAATGGTGATTTTTAGTTTTAGCATCAAAAGCAGCACTACTATACATCCTATAATCCTTTATTGATCCTGCCAGTCTTTGGTTTACAGCAACATAATTGATAAGGTTTGCTGTCTTATTATGACTGAATACCACGTTAACTTACGGGCCATTTTATGATCAAATACTGTATTGGCTATAACTAGATTGTTGTACTTACAAAGTTACAGCAGTCTGTAGCCATTATTGTTTCGTTTTCATGCCAGTTGGCAATGTCTTCATCACATTCAGAAGTCTCAACACATTTGGACACAAAAGCACTATGCTTGATGAGCTGTGTCTGTAATACGAAGTTTTCGAGAAATAGCACCAACCAATTTAAATATAGAGACAGACACTCATTTGACGTTAAGAACTCATAACAGGGGGAAATGATCAGGTGCAATTATATCGTATAAGACTCGACGTCTCCTGACTAGAAGTATTTTGAGGCAAACGTAAAGAATTATGTTTCCTTGTTAAGGCATTGTGTTATTTGTAAGTTGATGAGTTGAAAGTTTGTGTGAATGAGTTCCAAAGAATTAATGCATTGTGACAAATGTCCTTCATTCTGCTATATGGAGGAACATACTTCAACTGGGATTTAGGAAGTGAACTTTAGTATGTAGTCTGTTCATTAAATACCGGTCAGTGAACATACATTATGCATATGCAAATGGAGGAGCTGAAAATGACTCGTGAATATTGGGCAAAAATATCCGGCCAATCTTTTTGTAGCTATTTCTTCTAATTGTTGTCTTTTTTTCAATTTTTTTCCAATTACGTTTGCCAGAAACCCCCCCCCCTCCCATTCTTGCATCACTCATGGAGGAAGCTCTAGTTGAAAGAGGGAGTCTCCTTATATAGTTTAGCCTGTAGAATTTCTGAAAGAAGTTATTTTTGTGTGGTTTCTCCTGAGGAATATAAAGTTTTATTTGAACAGTAGAAGTTTGGAGTAAAACACTACCCCTTAAACCTTATTGCTAGTGGGGGAGTATAAGCATTTTTAATGTTGGGTTTGCTGGTGTTATGAAGATTTATGAAAGGGTCTGTGGAATACAACATGAATACTTTGAATTCATAATAAATATAAATATTCTGAAAACAATTTGCCTACTGAAATTATTATTTCTGATTCAACTGACATTATTACCTTTGAGTTTGATTTTTCATATCGTAGTATATCTATTTGTAAGTGACATAGGGACATAATAAAATATAGAAGCTAGATTTGATAAAAATTTTCCCTTAGGTTTTACCATTAAACTGGAGTCACGATATGTGCTTAGAGTCAAATTTAGCGACGGAGCAATGGAATAAATGACAGAAATTAACGAGAATCTGGCGTTCCATTGTTTCGCCTTTTTATAACCGGGTTAATTAATGGTTCGGTTGAAATAAAGCTGAGTAACGTATTTAAACAAGCAAAGAAATGTCAGTTTTGGGGAGACGAGTACTTCCGCCTTTTTAAAACAGGACAGATTCTTCTGTGAGAAATATTAAACCGGTAAAAAGGATGAAAAGTTTCGACTTGCAACATTTTTCACAAGTAAACTCTCTGTTTCTCTGTGCTATTACTCTATGGAAAGGTGATAAGAGAAAAAATATATTCTAGATATACTCTGTTATATATTTAGATTAGATTCTATTATATGATATACATATTATTATTAAAAATATTCTATTTCACAAAGGCTATTGACGAAGCAAAGCGTTGGGTAATCTTTTCCCCTTTATTCGAATAACCTAGCGTCCAAATAGTCTTTTCAGCCAAATTTTGATAGAAGGCAAATTATGTAACCGAATTTTATGCTATTTGATGAAAAAACCATATGTTTCCCTGGGTTTAATTGTGGGATATGAACTCGAATCCTTATCTTAGACCTTAGTTCCCCCAGAGGCACAGAGGGCGTCAATAAGAAGGCTCTAATCCTTAACTGGGCCGCTGCATAGATGTCCACCCACTTTGGGATGAGACTCGTCTGGGATGAGTTGTTGGATAAAGGTTCACTGGAACCCAATGCATGATAGAGTCCTCGTTCGAGGGAAGTGTCGTAACTTGCAGGGGCATTATTTGCTGTGGAGTAGGGGGATACTGTCCCCTTTAGAATCTTGTTTGCCTCTCAGACCCCAATTCCCCCTCCAGCTGAAATTCAGTTTCTTCAAAAATCTTTTCAAAACTAGGATAAGCATCTATAATTGAAGCATCCCGAAAAGCTGTTCAGTTTTCTTTAGTGCATCTTTTCCTTTATGGTACTATACGGCTCATCTTTCACTGTCATTTTCACTTAATTTGGAAAAATTTGGTCCTACTTTGCGCCCCCCCCTCCCAGGATTTTGAAAAAATCACGCCAATGATAACTAGCCTCGTATCGTGTTTTTTTTTTTTTTTTTTTTTTTTTTTTTTTTTTTTGCTAGCCATAAACCGGTTCTGCATCTAGTTTATTCATGTTATACAAAACTTAAAGATGTAATGTGCTCGATGTGTTTTTTTCTTAGTTATCAATCACATCAACAGAAAGTAACCATTGAAATTGTAAGTGTTGAGAAACCTCAACGTAGTAGGGGAGGGGGCCCTGAGACCGTACTCCCTGTCCCTATCAAACAGTTCGTGGTGTAAAGAACTGTAAGTAAGGAGTTACTCGGCTCAATAGTGATCGAACCTATAAAAAAACGGAGTTTTGATACCAATAGACATATCAAAAGAATTGACTTTTTATGCTGATTTCAAATATTTAAATTTCATTAAGTTTAGTCTTACCCATCAAAGATTATGAGCCTGAGAAAATTTCCTGATTTTCGGAAAAGGGGAGAAACAGCCCCTAAAAATCAAGTGATCTCAAGAATCTGTTGGTGTGAAAATCACATCATATCAGATTCAGCGTATCAGGGAACCCTACTGTTAAGGTTTCATGCTCCTATCTGCAAAAATTTGGAATTTTGTATTTTTTATTTTTTTTTTTTTTTTTGCCAGAAGAAATATAAAAGATACTTTTTTTTTTTTTTTTTTAGGGTGATTGTATCGATCCAGTGGTCCTAGAATATCGGGAGAGAGCTGATTCGAACGGAAATTAAAAATTCTAGTGCTCTTTTTAAGTGACCAAAAAAATTGGAGTGTAATAAGGCCCACTCCCAGGCCCCTTTTTTCCAAAATCGTCCGATCAAAATTTTTAGACAACCATTTTGTTCATCATAGTTGAAAGGCTCAGTAACTATTAATTTGGGTATAACATGACCTCCCCACAGCCCCAGGGGAAAGCTGTTTTAACTAAAAAAATTGTTTCTTGTTGCGCGGGATAGTTCTTTTTGGGATGCAATTATATAGTTTTGAATGGGGGGGGGGGGAATTTTCTATTGGGGGGTTTCCACGGGGTAATTTTCCATGGGGGGGGAAGCTTCCAGGGATTAAACATGTTAGGGGAAATTATACAAGGGGAGAATTTGCTAGAATTCTTATACACAATTCTTTTTATGTCTTGCTTTCTCTTTTCCGTCTCAATTTTACGCGCAGAGTGGTTAAGAGTAACTGCCCAGGGTAAATTTTCACCGGGATTGAATTGTCAAGAGGATATTTCCTTGGGGAGGGGTTTTTCTGTGGAGGTGGGGCCAGATTTCCTGGCATTATTTAAAAAACGATCAGAAATTAAATAAAAAAAAAGTTTTTTCAACTGAAAGTAAGGAGCACCATTAAAACTTGAAACAAACAAAAACTATTACGTATATAAAGAGGGTTGCCCCCTCGTCGAGACTTCGCTCTTCACGCTGAAGTTTGATATTTATCCCAGTTCTTCAAGAATGACTCCTGAAACACAGGAGCCGTTTAATTAGAACAATAAGACGTTTTTTTTTAAGTACTCAAAAACTCTAGCGTAAAGAGCGATGTGTTAAGGAGGGGGCAACCTTCTTTAGGCCTATATACGTAATAATCTCTGTTCGTTTTAAGTTTTAATGTTGCTCCTTACTTTCAGTTAAAAAAAATGTTTATTTATTTAGTTTTAATAATGTGCCCAATGATTTCTTATGTATCTCAGAAAATTCGCTGGCTTTTCACTTTTGAGTTGCTCCCTCCACTCAGCCAAAGTAGCGTGCCCTCCCGTAAGTATTGAGTTGTGTATTGTGTTAATTATTGATAAGATAAGATTTATTCATAATCAATTAATCATACAAGACAATACATTGTGCTAATCCCCCAAAGGCTCCTAGGCCTGTAATAGAGGGGGAATACATACCGTTTAAATAGGCCTACATTGAATAATACATTCAATACATACAATTCAATCACAACACTCCTAATCCCCCTCGAAAGGCTCCATGGCCAGGTATACACGGGGTACTGAGAAGAAAAAAAAAGAAAAAAGAAAATACAATATATATAAACAACCATAAAAAAGAAATCAATCGCCAAACAACATATAAAATAAAAAAGAGGCCATACTTGAGGCCTGGGAGTCATAGCGCAGAGAAGACCACCATAAAACAAAACTAAACATTCAGGGGACATCAACTCCACAAAAAAAAACAAAAAACTATTCTGTTTGATTCTTAACTAAATGGTCCTTAAGAATCCTCTTGAAAGTGCCAAATGAGTGGCATTTCTGTACTGAAGAAGGCAGGGAGTTCCAAACCTGATGACAAGCGATGAGGGGATTGAAATCTGACCACACAGTTGGAGTAGGAGGAATGCAGATACTATGTGACGAACGAAGGTTATATGGAGCTGAATCAGAAATAAACTGAGGAGTTTTTTGAAGAGATTTTGGAAGATTGCCATGAAGCTGATGAAAAACAAAAGAAGCACAAGAAAGAATGTAGATAGACTGTAGATTTAGAAGCGGTCAAGAACGGTTGGTGTCCATAACAAGACACCGTTTTTTTGAATGCAAGAGATAAAGAGACCGCAGTGTAGAAGGAAGAGTAGACATCCATACTATGGGGCAATAAGAGACATATGACTGGACAAGGCAGAGAAAAGGAGCTTCAGAATAGATCCAGGAAAGGTGTGTTTGAGTTTTCGAATGACACCCAAACTCCGTGAGACCTTTACCCTAATCATGGCTATATGGTGTCTAAACGAAAGGTTCTCATCAAGCAGGATACCAAGAAACCGGACGAACCGATTCTTTGGTCTACACAAGGAGCCTTGTGACACCTGAAGCTGTGTCAGTTGAGGGAAAGCTACACCAATCCCAGAAAAAATAAGAAAATGTAACTTGGCAACATTCAAGGCCAAGTAATTCGCCTCAAACCATGAAACTACTCTCTCAAATATTGCCACCATATTAGACCTGATATCACATTCCATCTTCCCTAGAGTCCCAAAAGTGCTGTCGTCAGCAAAAGCAACGATGCAATCTTCATTAGAAGTGGCATTGGTACACGAAGGAACATCCGGATGACACAGATTGCAGCATACTAGAGGACTGGTGTTCTTAACTGCTGAAATCAGATCATTGACGTAAATCAGAAATAAAACTGGGCCAAGAACAGATCCCTGGGGGACGCCATATTCTACTTCAGAAGGGCTCCGGAAAAGCGGATCAATTCAAATAAGTCTACCAGAAAGATATGATTCAAACCAAGAGAAAACATTTGATCTTATACCAATATGCGATAATTTCCAAAGAAGAATATGATGAGTCAAAGAATCAAAAGCTTTACGAACATCCAAAAATAAAGCTGCCGGGATAAGACCAAAATCTAATGCCGAATGAATGAAATTCAAGAGAGATGCGCAAGCATGCTCTGTAGAGTGATTCGCTCGGAATCCGAACTGGAAATCATGTAAAAAATTTTAGAAATCCAGAAAACTAAGAAGCCTGGATAGCATAGCCTTCTCAAAAATTTTGCTGAAAACAGATAGAAGAGAAATTGGCCTATAATTAGCAGGATCACTCCGGGACCCACCTTTATACAGCACTATAACCTTAGCTCGCTTGAGTGATTGATGGAAAATTTCTTTTTCGAAAGACAGATTGACAAGCTTTGTCCATGGTAACAGAATAGCAGGAAGAACAGCACGGATAACCCTTGTAGGAATTCTGTCTGGCCCTGAAGACGATGAACCTTTAAGGGCATTTACGATCCGAGCTGCCTCAAACTCAGAAACAAGGTTAAAGAACATTGACTTTGAACATGGGGGTTCAAGGTAGGCTCTGAAATCGCAACGAGGAGTTGTAGAGCTCACAGAGGAAGCAGTCGTTTTTCCTATATTATCAAAATAAGACGTAAGCTCTAGCTGAACATTTTCTTCTCCTTGGACAATATTTCCGTCAACTATCAGCGTTGTTGGAACTTAAGATGGAGGGGGAGTAAGTCTAAGCAAAGAATTAATAATTTTCCATGTCCTCCCAACATCCTCTCCACACTCAGAAAATTTCTTGTGATAATGCTGAGACTTGGCCTTACGACACAGATAATTAAATATACTCCTATAGGCATTGAACCGCTAATGATGAGAAGCAGATGACGAAGCCTTGTATAGCTTCCACAGATAATCTTTCCTTTTCCAGCTTTTATGGAGACCTGGAGTCATCCACGAATTCAGCAGTACTATCCTTATCGAGGTATGAGGCGCTGGATTCTCGTGGCAAACTTCTAGTATACCTTCTTTTACTGGATCATAAAAGCAATCAAAAGAGCGGTTAAAATCCGATTCAGAATCCAAACTATCCCATGGCTAATCAGTCAAACGAGATTTAAGTAGACTGATTTCACTGACACCAAAACAGAAAAATGGGAGATTAGATGGCGAAGTTTTACGCTGCGATCGATCAACAGTCCTATATCGTGAAATAGCAGGGAAATGATCAGAAATATCACTAACCATCACCGAATTATCTAAGACATCTAGTGACGAAAAAATATTAGCAATAAGTGATGCATGCATCTCAGTAACTCGGGTTGGTATACAAACTGAAGGTAGAGTTCCCGCAGAAAGCATCATTGACAAAAAATCTGCAGCCGAAGCAGAATTTTGATCCAGCAGGTTAAGGTTGAAGTCCCCCATAAGGATTTGTTCGCAAGGATGCTTTTGGACTAAGTCCAAAACCTCTTCTAGAATTTTCATAAACGAAGGAATAGATCCACTAGGGGATCTGTAAACCAAACCGACAACTAAATCCTTACAGCCTGACTTAATCTCAATTTAAAGGGATTCAAAGATTCCTTCCTCATTTCTACTCAAATCAATTCGGAAATTATATACAAGATGATCGGCAATATACAGGGCAAGGCCACCTTTCGCCATCTGTTTCCGGTTCATCCTCTCCATCCTAAATCTTTGGATATCTAAAAGCATATCCTTTTTTGAATCCAGGAAAAGTTTCACATAATCCAATAACATCCGGAGTTCCACCATTGACGATCCGTTTCAGCTCATCAAAAGAGGAGCAAGTCCCTGAATGTTTAGGTGAAGCACAGAGAAAATACCATCTTGTTTAGAAGAGGTAGAACCATTTAATTGCGAAATATATTTACTTTCAATAACCGATTTAGGATCATTATAATTCCTATTTCTACTTCCAACTGAATTATTAATTATACTTTCTATATCTAAAGGATTATTTTGTAACTCAACAAAACGTTTCCCCAAAGAGTTGACCTCACCCTGGTCACCAAAGAATTAATCATTTTACTTACGGTGGATGGTAGATCCGCTCCGCGGCCAAACTCACTAGACCAAAGGTTAACGACATTACAGCAGAGCTATGGCATCTATGCGGAAGAAAAATATTAACATCGAAAAATTAAACAACCGAAATAATAAAAAGAGAAAAAATACCGAAAAGTGCACCCAAAAATAAATAGAAACAACCAATATTTTTGATAAAAAAAAAAACAAAAAAAAAACCGAGAAGGAAAAAATGAACCAAATTCTAGTGAATTGGTAGAGAGAATTTAACATTGACTTTATTTTGATCAGTTAAGGTCGACTTGACTAGGGTCAAAACAAACGTTGCTTTGAACCTAAAAGATTCATAACAGTTCTTGAAGTTCATTGATACATCATTTTTATGTATCATATCTCTGTTTTATACCTCTCTTATTTTATCTCTATTTATCTTGTCTATATTATCTATCTATCTTATTATATCTCTATCTTATTTTATATATCTTTCGGTATATCGATATATCGTATTGATATATCATATTGATAAAGAATGGAATGACCAATTCATGATTGATAGAGCTGCAGTCATTTCTTCGAAGAATATTTAGTAACTTAACAACTTTTTCTTCAATTTTTCTTTTTATTTAGCTTGTTAATTCGGTACCCCCTTTTCAGAGCTACTAATCCATCAAGTTTTACGCTAGAATTGTATGTAAATAATCTGGCGAAACCAGCGTCTTGTGTGTTTGATCATTTGGGATCCCTGCAGTATGACCAGAATTCAAACATCAGTGTGGATTTTTCGATTAAGGTAAAATCATTCTGTTTTTAAAAATTCTAAATATTTTCTTTAGTCACTGTTCCTATTTGAGCCTCTGCTTTTCTTGGACCTTAATCTAGAAATGATTTAGTTTATTCGGTACAATTGCATTATGCATACTCTTTTATATACTGTATATGGAATGTCAAACTGGAGTGCTACAGATACCGGGACGGATACCCACCAGACTGGTTATTTAAACATACCACTATTAAGAATTGGAATGCAAAGAGTAGTTTTCATTGCGTTTACGATATTTAAACTGTTTTTTGTTAGGGGTTTAGTGAGGGGGGGGGGGGGGGAAAGGTACCTAGGTCTGGTTAGGTTGCGTTACGTATTTAATATAAGGTATGTTTTACCCCCACCCCTACCACCTAATGTGCAAATATATAACCCAAATTTGTTTCTAAATTATTATATATTCATCCTATTTTATTTTATTTCATTAGCATTAACCAAACTTGACTTCTTTAGCAGTATATAAAAGAGTACGTTTAATGCAGCAGTAACTTTTATTCTTATGATTTTATATATTCTATTATATTATATATATATTATATATATTATATATATTCTATATATTTTATATATTTATATATTCTATATATTTTATATATTTTATAATATTCTTTATAATTTTTTTATTTAACAACTAGTCTGATGTAAAAAATTTTCTCCATTTGTGCCATAATGTAGAAGTATACTTTTCCTTATGAATTACGTGTTTTGTTTTATGCAACCTAGTAAAGGACAAATCACGACCCGTAGTAACCAAAATTTAAAAACAAATTAAAAAACAAAACTGGTAAGTGATAAAGGATTGTCATTTCCAACTGATTCAGGAATGGTAACTATTTTATCGATTAGTCTTAATAGTAAAATGTTATTTTGTGAGCAAATTTGAGGGAGTTTCGAAAAATAGCCTGAAATCTCTAGCATTGGCGTCGGATCGAAACAAAAAGTACACCATAAACGCTAAGGGCGAGAAATTTCGTAATATACGAAAATGACATATTAGTAAAAACCACAATATATTATGTCAACCAGGCAGGGCCGTATCCAGGGGGGGAGTTACCCGGTTTGAACCTCCCCCCCCCCCCCCGAAATGTTTGTCTGACTCGTAAAAACGCAACAAAAACGGTTATAAACAAATTTTGTATGCGATTTTGAGGTTTTTTGTGTAACCCCCCCCCCCCCCCCCAAATTTTTTTTTTAGTAATATCTCTTCCGAAAAAAAATCCTGGGTACGGCCTTGCAATCAGGGTTTGTCAGAAGGATCTAATTACTAATATTAGCGGATTGAAAAAATGGTATTGCAGGTTCTGTGGTGCTATATTTCTTTTTTTATTATGTATAAAATAAAAAAATTCATTTTTTATTATACTATATTTCTTATTTTTTATTATATTTTTATTTATCATGAGGAAGGATCTGCAATCAGTAATGAAAAACATAAGTAAAACTAAACGAAACATGTCACTACCTCCTCTGAAAAGCAACGCTTTTCCGTGGGGGAGGTAGAGGAGACGAACAACTGAGGGAAAAGAGAAACAAAAAGAAAAAATACTTTACCAGCAACACCACCAAAACCACGACAAGGATCAATAAATATATAAAAACAAACATCAAACAGCTATATAATATCAATATTCCCCATAGAAATATTAAGATAATTAAAAAATGAATTTTCATACTCTATAAAATGCACTTCCTTAATAGTTTCTCTCAATGAATGTGGATCATCAATTGTCTTAACGTTTTAAACTATTCAATTTTTGGGCAGGCCTAACCATTATTTTCCATTTTGGGTATATAGGCCTATATGTATTTGAACAATAGCGCTTCTTGAACTCTAAAATCCTTGCGTCAGCCCTGCAGTGTATTGCTACAGTTGAGTTCGAAACCTTGGTTTATTATCACCAAGCTGAGATCACAACTGAGAGCAACCACGAGACAGAGTACCTGTATAAAACAGAAAAACATGAACAGGCAGAAATGGATCTAGTAGATACACGAACATGAACAGTGCCGCTAATTCAACTCCATCCCGAAGCAGCAACTATCGAGAATTAGATTGTTTCGTTTATTTATTTGTTTTTTTTTTTTTTTTTGTGTCTTTTAGTTTATTTTTACTGAAGTGCAAATGGCTTTTTTTCGGTTTTTGGGTTTTTATTTTTTTTCGGTTTTTCCGTTCTTATCGTACAAATGTAACATATGGGTCATGAATCTATATTTGTGCTATCTGTGCTTATTGTCTTTATACGGCCACTTTTATTATCAAGTTGTCTTTAAATTTATAATGGAATTACGTTTAATTTTTTTTTTCATTTCTGTTTTTATTTGAAAACCAGTTGCTAAAAAAAATGCTTAGTTTCTAGTTTGCAAAATGTATTTTGATACTTTGCCTTAATAGAGAATTCCGGTATTTCTTTTTTGAGGCAATGTGTCTTCTCAGCTCAGTTTTTGCAAGTCCGCCAATAACAATAAGAATTTCTTCACATAATAATAGTGTTCAAAAATTTTCAATAGTGATTCAAAAGTTTAAAAACTTTCCCATACCGGGAATCGAACCCGGGCCTGCTGGGTGAAAGCCAGCTATCCTAGCCACTAGACCATATGGGATTAACAATTGACGAAAATTTTATGATTTATGATTTTTTATAATGCAGGTTCGAGTATGCTTTAAGAAAACAGTGAATATTAAATGATAGGGCCGTTGTAAGGTGAGACGGTGAGACTGGGCCGTTAGCATTGGCGCCCATAGGCTGAATTTTAGGGATGGCTTACCTTGTCTAATCGGCACTTCCAGTACTGTATAATTCAAATCTCAAAACGAAAATATATCATAAGCAGGAACTTCAAAAAGAGCTCATGGAGGGCAACCAATTACAAGCGTGCCCATAAGGGGGGAGGCATTTGTCCCTCCTGGCTGAATGACGGTGTCATATATTTGTTTTAATTTGAAAAAAAATACTTTCCACAGAATAAGTTTTCAAAGAAAAGTAGAGCTCTATTAAGCCCAAAAAGGGCAGAAATAAAGTCAAATAAACTTCTAAGCGTAAAAAAATTTGCTCTCAAAGGCTAGTTTACAGTGAGAATTTGCAAATACTAGAGAGTGCTAATTTGACCCAATCAGAATTTTTCGGCCAATCACAGAATTCTGTGAAAATCTGATTGGCTTAAATTAGCGCTAGCTAAATCTTGTTATCAGTAGAAACTCGTTGTGAATGAGCCCAGAGACATTTGTTAATTTATATTTTTTATTTTAAGTAGAGCCTAAGTAGAACATAACTTAGGCTTTACTAAAAAAAAATAAATGACCGTGGAATGTCAGTTTAATTTACCTATACTGATATTTATTCCTTAAAATAAAAAATGGGTAAAAAAAAGTGAGTAAAAGTTTTTTACTTATTTAAGTAAAATAAAGTGAAAACATTTAAACTTATTTTGTTTTCAGTAAAGCGCAAATTATGTTCTGGTCTTGAGAAGGCAAGGGGGTTATCAGCCCTACTAATGTTAATTTTTGCTCATTTTGAGTTTGACTCGGCTATTTATTGTAGTTTCTGTTCATTTTGAGTTCATTTATTGATTGAAAGTGATTTGTGGT
The DNA here is from genome assembly GCF_049724085.1 of Artemia sp. Qi Xiang Cuo. NCBI lineage: Eukaryota > Metazoa > Arthropoda > Branchiopoda > Anostraca > Artemiidae > Artemia > Artemia sp. Qi Xiang Cuo. Next base: position 16,051,910 of record NC_142805.1, read on the forward strand.
AGTTTTACGCTTGGCTGATTACTTGACTTCATTTCTGCCCATTTTTGGCTAAATGGAGCTCTTTACTTTTCTTTGAAAAGCTTGTTTTGTAGAAAAAGTTTTTTTTTTATATGAATTTCTGTTCGTTTTTTATTGACAAAAACATTTTCATGGAAAGAAAATTAATGTTTTGTATCTTTTCGTTTTTTTTCTATAAGAATCCATAGTTTGGCATAATTGTGGGTATTTGACATGCCCAATATTCCTAAGGACATAGCTGCTGGACCGTTCTACTATGATGAACAAAATAGTTGTCTCAAAATTTTGACTAGATGTGTTTGGGAAATAAATCGGCTTGAGAGACAAGCTGATTTCCCTCCAATCTCTTTTTACTCTTAGAAATGACCCTATAACTTTTAATTTTTAGTCGAATTAGCTTCTTTAAATGTTTCAATGATATATCTAGCTATTATAGAGTGGTGCTGCCTATGATATTGCTTATATGTCTTTTTGAAAACCTGCATGTATACAGTTTTTTCGTTTAATTGGAGCACTTCCTAGAAGTTTCATCTTAATACTCTAAGCGTCTTTGGTTACAGTAACTGTAGTTGTAGTACTAAAAGTATACACATAGTGCTTTCTGGCTAGTCCTAAATCCCCCACAACTTACTCTTAAAGATCTAACTTAATAATATAAATTGTTCTCGGGATATTACTTTGTCACCTTTTTGAAAGTTCACATGTTAATAGTTTTGATTTAATTCAACGTCCGCCTAAATATTTCTTATATTTGATTACTGAAGATATTGTTATATTCTCTTTGGATTATTGGCTACAAAATGGCTGTCTCACAATTTCGATCGAATTTGTTTGGGGAAAAGAGGATATCAGGGAGAGGGGGCTTTTTTCGCTCCATCACGCCTGACTCTTAAAATGGAACTAGAAGTGTGCATTTCCAATTAAATGAGCCTCCTCTAAAGTTCACAAGACCCCTCTTCATAAAAACCTTACACCCCCCCCCCCCCGGGGAATAACTTGAAACCCTTATCCCCATACTTTGGGGGGTTGTGTCAATCCCAAAGGCCGTGTTATGAGCTCTTTGGACTATTTCTGAATAAATGGCTATCTTTGGATTTCTATCAGATGCATTGGGGGGAAATATGACGTGGGGGGATAGCTGCCCTCCGATAAATTTGACTCTTAAAAATGGCTCTTCAACTACCAATTTCCAATTCAATGAGCCCCCTCCGAAGTCTATACAACCTCCGTTTCCATAAAAACCTTAAATGCCCTTGACTTTCAGCGCGAAACGAAATAATGTATCCAAGGAAAGTGCCGAAGAAAAAACAACAAAAAAAACAAACGCGGAAAGTCAATGTGAAAAGAACCAAAAAACCAAAGAAAAAACCAAAAACTCAAAACATGAAAAAAATTAAATAAAAGCCAAAAATTATAAGAACTATAACCAACTATCTTACAGCTACACAAGTAAGTTATCCGCCAATATCCGTGATTTGCAGAAAATCCAAAAAATTATGAACTGTCATCGACGGATACTAGCAAACAACTGAGGTAAATAAAAAAAAGAAAACATTTCATTCATTCAAAACAAAACGAACCAGCAATTAAATAAGTTGGAGAACTATGTCATTTGATCTTTGTTTTTAATAATTGCGTTTCTTGCAAACATCCTTTGAGACCTAAGGGGTCTCAAAATATTGTGGGCAGTGGGATAGCGCTGCCTAAGTAAAAAGCGACGTGGGCACAATATATTGTTTTTTTTAGACCAGGGCATTTCGTATAGAAAAAAAATGGTATAGGAACTTCAAAAGAGCTCATGGAGGGCAGACAGCTCCCCCTCCCCCACGTCAACCACTTCCCCAAACACATCCAATCAAAATTTTGAGATAGCCATTTTGTTTAGTGTAGTTTTAAGGTCCAGGAATTATGACTTTGAGAATAAAACCCCCTCCCCCACAACTCTAAGAGCAAGGGTTATAAGTTGTGCCGTGTAGGAATATAAGTTTTATATAGGAAGGGGGCTCATTTGATTGGTAATCAGAAGTTCTACTGGCCTTTTTAACTGTCAAAAGTGATTGGAGGTCATCCAGCCCCCTACCCATACACCGATCATTTACCCAAACACATTCAATCACACTTTTTGAGAAAGCTATTTTGTTCAGGGTAGTTGAAAGGTCCAGTAATTATGTCTTTGAGGTTACCCCCCCCCCCCCATATAGCCCTTAGGTCAAGGGTTGTAAATTACGCCCTGGTGGCATATAAGGTTTTTATAGAAATGGTGGTTGTATAAACTTCAAAGAGGGCTCATTAGATTGGTAATCAGAAATTATAGTCTCTTTTTAAGATTCAAAGTGATCAGAAGGCAAATACCCCCCCACACACACACACACACACACACACGCACACACGTCATGCTTTCCAGACACGTAGCCGATGGACATTTTAAGGTGATCATTTGCTGTTGTAGAAACTTCGACAAGAGCAAAGTCGTTTGTTTATCGAAAGGGATAGTACCTTCTTTCATTACGTATAGCAGTTAGAGGGCAACCCCCCCCCCCTCACGCCATTCATTTCCCCAAACACTTCCAGTCAAAATCTCGAGATAGTTATTTTGTTTGACGTAGTTTAAAACTCCAAAAATTATGTCTTTGAGGATGAGAACCCCTTCATGGTCCTCACGGCAAGGGTTGTAAGGTATGCCTCAAGGGCATTTAAGGTTTTTATGGAAACGGGGGTTGTATAGACTTCGGAAAGGTTTAACCTAGAGTTTAAACCTAGAGTTTAAACCTAGACGTTTAATAGGACCTAGAGGAGCACCATAATAGGACCTGCTGAAGAAGAGAGGCGTTTGTACTCTCGAAACGTTCGCTTTGCTGTGTTTTTCAGTATTTTCATTTGGCCTTTAATAATCCCATTTTTGCTCGTTTTTCTTTCTTTATGACAATATTTTGTCTTGGGATTTCAATTATACAGCGCTGGAAGTGCTGATTAGACCAGGTAAGCCCACCCTAAAATTTAGTCTATGGGCGCTCATGACCAGTTATAGTACTTTTTTGAGTTATAGTGTTAGTTATAGTGCTTTTATAAGAAGTCGAAGTGATCACAAGGCAAATACCCCCCCCCCTCCCATGCACACACACACGTTGCATTTTCCCGAAATGCATCTGATAGAAATTTTAAGATGGTCATTTGTTGTTGTAGAAACTTCGAAAAGCATGGGAACTTATGAGAAGGTAAGTTGGCGCTAGTATCGTAAAGAAAAACTACCAACACCATTTGGTGTTCGGCGACTTTGTCTGATAAAACTAATACATTTCAGGTAGTTCAAATTTCAGGGATAATAAAGAAAGCATAATTGTGTTCCCAGTAGGCCTACGAGCTTAAAGTCAACTAACCTGCTTAACCTAATAAGATTTTCTCAAGGTAAGTTAGGCCTGTTTTATATAAGCAGTTCAAAAAAGGTGTTTAAAAATTATATTCAGTGAGAGTAAAGCCCCTTATGTCTCCCTTTTTCGGAGAGTCAACCTGGTCACCCTCAAGGAAAGGGGAATAAAAATTTCCTTGCTTTTCGACAACAATGCCCTCCATAACCCGTGTACAAATTCCTTTTTCAGTCAGTCTCCCCCCGTCCGACCTAACCTCCCTCGTTCTATTGCAACAAAAATCTCCCTCCTTACGCCGAAAAACATTTTCCCTGAAAGATATAGAAGAATTCGGCCCCGTGCGTAGTGGATATGTTAAATAAGTGACTGTCCCCCACTCTCATTTCATCTTCCAGTTGTTTAGTGTTTTTTTTTTTTTTCTTAAATTTTATGCTTTCTTTTTATAGTCTCTCTGTTTCTGTTTTTTTTAAATTTTGTTACTGTAGTAATTTTGTTATATTGTAGTAATGAGACTTAATTCTACACTTGTGTTTTTATTTGGTTTATTCTCGTTTAGTCTTGCGAATTGTTTTTGATAATTCTATTGAAATTTTTTCTGACTTCTTTGACATTTTGAAAATTTCTTTTTTCTTTCCTGACTAACCCTGTTATATTAGCCTTTTTGTGTGTGTGTTTATCGACTCGAAAATCTGAACTGGGTTTTTGATAGAAAAGTTCAAAAATAAATCTTATCTCATGTGGGCTGGATTTTTGACTTGAAATAAGTCTCGAAAGTAAAAAATGCTGATCAATAATCTCTTAAAGAGAAATGTCTGCGGTACTTGTTAATTATTCAGAACACACCCAAGAAGGGAATTTAGGTTAATCTTAATGAAATATATCAAAATATGATGAAAATATATCATTTTATTAGCAAAATTATGGGAACTACAGCAGAAAACTATGGAAAGCAGGCCGCCCAGAACGCGTTATATTAAACACCTAACCCCTAATCACCTCTATATATTATATATTAAATTAAAGTATACCTACATCGTTGTTTTTTCACTAAAAATAAGCAAATTATAACCGATTGCAGAGAGGCAAACCAGTTTTTGTCAAATCTAACAGAGTGAAATTCTTGAGTGTGTTCTGAATAATTAATAAGCACTGTTTCGGCTTTAAATCTGATGTATTGGAGATAAATCTTGTCAAATAACCAGTTTTCTATGGATTTTTTATTTACTTTTTCAATGAAGCCACCGGATGCTATATTGTAAGTGGCGATAGTAGTTTTCAATACTTATCTTCAATTTCTATTCTAATATTCTGCCTTCTTTTATCTCTCATCTATCTTATTCCGTATTTTTGCATCGGAGGTACAAATCTCCGAAGATTCAACTCTTAAGAGTTCCTATTCTCTTTTGTTTTGTAGTTAGTGTTGTATTTGCCTTTGTTTTTTTTTTCATTTTTCCTCTTTTTACTCCTCTTTTAATCTGTCCCAAACAAGAAAGAAAATAAATTATTATTTTTGATTGTTCTTTCTCTTTTACTTCTGTTTTAGTATTATTTTTTTCAAGTCTTGACAATTAATTTTTTATTCTAGAACTTTGTCGATGGATTAGTCATAAGTGGCAAATACTCTACTATAACAGTTGCCGTATATGGGAAAGAAGCCCCTAGCCATGCAGAGTCAGAGCCACCGGTCGTAAGTTCCACAACTCAAATGGTTGAATCTGAACATGAGCAAGTAACGGTAGCAACTGTTGAACAACAACCAGCAGAAGAAGTAGCGGAAACGGAGGCTGCCGTGGATTTGGTTGAAAAAAGTAAAGCCCATGAGAGAAACTATAGAAAGCATGTTGTGGAAAGCGAAGAGGAAGAAAATAGAAATATTCAAGCAGACATGCCTGTCAGGTGTCCTACTCTTCCCACAGGTAACGCGTGGTAACTAATCGCTTCTCGGACAATACTTCCCCTAATATTTTAATATTTTATTAAAGTTGCACAAGGCCATACCCAGGATTTGTTTCCGGGGGGGGGGGGCTACTCAAATATTTTTTTCGGGAGGAGGGGGGGGGGGGTTACACAAAAAAACTCAAAAAACGCATACAAAATTTGTTTATATCCATTTTTGTTACGTTTTAACGAGTCAAACAAATATATCGGGGGGGGGGGTCCAAACCCTTACCCCCCCCCCTGGATACGGCCTTGAAATTGCAAGCCAAAGAATAGGAATGAAGAAAACATCATCGTAAAATTCGATTCTTTTGATACATTTACTGCTTGTTATCAAAAATCCATTTCAAAACTGCATCCGGTTTTCTTTTCTGTTGGGCTCAATTTTTACGCTTAAAAAGCTTGACCTAGAATAGCTGAGTATCCTTAGCTTCACTTAAATCCTAATTTGTATTTTTATTGCGTGTTGACTTATTTTTACCTTCAACAACATTCATGATTAGCCAGTGTGGTCTCGGAAATTATTTACAACATTCATTCAATTAATTAAAAAATAATTTCACAATATGTTTTTTACAGAAAAGATGCCGGACCCTTCAACCAAAGACTGCATTTTCTACGATTTCCTCAATCAAATGAATGTGTAAAATCTTCTCGGACAATACTTTCCTTAATGTTTTATCTGTCAAACCTGTTTAAATGGTCAAGAAACAGGTTTAGGGACTCAAATCCCTAATCCTAATAGCATAAAATGTCGTCCATGAACCTACCCAAGAAACAAGAGGAGCACCATAATAGGACCTAGAGGAGCACCCATGGTGAAACCGGAGAGTTTTAACCTATAGTTTAAATCTAGACGTATAATAGGACCTAGAGGAGCACCACAATAGGACCTAGAGGAGCACCATAATAGGACCTAGAGGAGCACCCATGGTGAAACCGGAGAGTTTTAACCTAGAGTTTAAACCTAGACGTTTAATAGGACCTAGAGGAGCTCCATAATAGGACCTAGAGGAGCACCATAATAGGACCTAGAGGAGCACCCATGGTGAAACCGGAGAGTTTTAACCTAGAGTTTAAATCTAGACGTTTAATAGGACCTAGAGGAGCACCATAATAGGACCTAGAGGAGCACCATAATAGGACCTAGAGGAGCACCCATGGTGAAACCGGAGAGTTTTAACCTAGAGTTTAAACCTAGACGTTTAATAGGACCTAGAGGAGCACCACAATAGGACCTAGAGGAGCACCATAATAGGACCTAGAGGAGCACTCATGGTGAAACCGGAGAGTTTTAACCTAGAGTTTAAACCTAGACGTTTAATAGGACCTAGAGGAGCACCACAATAGGACCTAGAGGAGCACCATAATAGGACCTAGAGGAGCACTCATGGTGAAACCGGAGAGTTTTAACCTAGACGTTTAATAGGACCTAGAGGAGCACCATAATAGGACCTAGAGGAGCACCATAATAGGACCTAGAGGAGCACCCATGGTGAAACTGGAGAGTTTTAACCTAGAGTTTAAACCTAGACGTTTAATAGGACCTAGAGGAGCACCACAATAGGACCTAGAGGAGCACCATAATAGGACCTAGAGGAGCACTCATGGTGAAACCGGAGAGTTTTAACCTAGAAGTTTAATAGGACCTAGAGGAGCACCATAATAGGACCTAGAGGAGCACCATAATAGGACCTAGAGGAGCACCCATGGTGAAACTGCTGTAACCGCATTACTGTTCATATAGAGTCTGTTCATTATGTCTGTTTTAACACTAAAAATGCAGTTCTTTGAAAATTTTACTATATTTTAATAAAGATGAATTTTAAGAAAGTACGTAGATTTAAGCATTAACCTCCTAATGAACCTTAAATATTTCTTTATGATGTTCCAGTGCCCCGCTTGCACCCGGGGGGAGGGACGGTAAGGACTTATCTGTGCTATTCAAAATAAAATTTGATTTTTGTCAAATTTTAAACTAGATGGCTGAAAACTGTCTGTTAAGGGTCTTCCAGAGAAATTGTCTACGGATTGTTTTCGGTACCTGGCTGACTATGCCAGGAAATACCTGGTATTTCAAACACCAGGCTGTACGAAAAATGTGGTTCAATCCCTCTTTCTAGGGCTATAATGATAGAAAGGTTGAGATGGCTAGGACAGGTTCTGCGGATGACAGGTTGCCAACTATTGTCCTTTTCGGCCAACCATCTAGGGCTAAACGGAAAGCAGGTCGTCCGTGGTTGGGGTGGGAGGATGTCGTATAGAAAGATTTAGGGGAAATAGGAACTTCCTGGGAGGGTGTAAAGAGGGAGGCTTTGAATAGATTGGGATGGAGAAGGAGCGTGTGTAATTGTGTTGGCCTCAGGTGGCATGGTGCTGCGGTGAGTTGTTAGCAGTGTTTGTAGTGTTTCCGATGTTATACTTTTTATTTTACTGCGCCGCGTTTTTCGAAGGTTTTATAACTCTTTTTGAAATCCCAATAAATTTGTTTTCGTCATTACTTTTTACTTTTAAGTTTAATATGGGTACTAGTTAACATTTCTGGATTCATCTTAAATGACAATTCTTTAAATTCGGAGAACGCGTTTAAAAACGAGGTTTTTGTACATTTTAGATTACTATAGTCTTTGCTTCACTCTTCTCTAGGTTGCAGGTTTTGCTTACATGGACGCCCATGTGGGGAGCTGGGGAAGCTCCAGCCCCCCCCCGCCCCCTTGCTGAATGATGCTGCCTTATATTTTTATGTTTTTGTTTTGAGATTTCTGTTATACAGCACTGGAAGTGCTGATTAAACCAGGTTAAAGCCCCCCCCCCCCGAAATTCCCATGGTTGATTAGGGCAACCATCCCCTCTCTCGTGTCATTTCGGTCTACTATTGAAAAAACGTTTCGTTCAGTCTAATATCGATTAGTCAGCGGAAATCAGATGGGCAAACAGAACCTGCAATATTTTTAATCAACCGAGGTCAAAAGGAATAACGACATGGAATATCGAATTAAGAATCGAATCAAGACATAGAATATCGAATAAGAATCGATATGGAATATCGAATTAAGGGCCATTGGACAGGAAAGAAGTGAAAAGGACAAAAGCAGATATTTCGGCAAGGCTTTCCGCCAAGCCGTCTTTGGTGCTCAATAAAAAAGTAGAAAAGCTTGTCTTTTGAAGTAAACACGAATTGAGCAGAAACACTGAACCAACCTTTTTTTTTGGTTTGTTTGTTTTAGTCCCAAGCAAAAGAGCATGTTAAACAGCAAGCTGAAAAAAGAAGAACAAACTTAGTAACTACTCTTTTGTAAGGGCCGGTGAAAAAAATATTTCTTCCTGACGAAATATTTTTCCTTAATTGACTGAAATGACACGAGGGAGGGGCTGGTTGTCCTAAGCACCAGCTGCAACATAGAGAGGAGTGAATCACAAACTATAGTAATGTAAAACACACAAGTATTCGTCGGTAGATGAATAGGTGTGTTTTTATAAGAATTCGTTTCCATAAGGACAACGTTTAAGGCCGTTGTAAAATCACTGATTAGCAACGACCTTACCCGTAAAAGGATTTGTTCACTTAATAAAGATTAAAAAACCATTTTGCCCTTATTAATTATGAGTAGCCACCATTTATTAAGCTTAGTCAGACGGTTTACGAAAGTCTTTTGCCGAAGGACATTCGCTCTCTGTGTTAGAGATGTTATGCAGAAATAAGATAAAATATCTTTGTTTGCTAACAAGATATGCAGAAGTAAATGTAGTATCTTTCATGCTCATGATGTCCTACATTTAAGTTAGAAAAAAACAACTTAACAGCAATATTTTTGCGCTAAAATATTATGACTTCATATCTTTTCCTTTATAGGATGTGCAGGATTATGTGCAGTGTCTATATCACACCGATGTCTTACATTTACTTGCTTAGACGCGGTGAATATACAAGTTGCGGTGTGTTTTGGTATGCTAAGGCTAATTATCCGCTAAGGAAGATTTAATGTCAGTAATCCTCAATTTAGTTCCGGTTAATTATCAGTTCAGTTCTTTTGGGGCTAGTTTTAGTTCTGATTAGTTTAGTTCAGGAAACAGTTCAGCTCTGACTAAATATCCACTAAGGAAGATTACCTCTCCTTGGGATTTGGACTACGAGGATTACTCAGAGGCAACGCTATAGCGTTGCCTATAATAAAGGCCGCGCGGCTCCATTGTTTTATTATTTATTTAAAAAAAAAAAGAAATTCCAGAGGCATTTCATATGGAATAGGGTCGTCGCATAAACTTCGGAAGGGGCTCATTCGATTGGAAATCGAGAGTTCTAGTGCCCTATTTAAGAGTCAAAAGTGATCGGAGGGCAACTAGTCCCCCTCACGCCCTTTTTCCCCAAATGTATCCGATAAAAATTTTGAGATGTCATTTTGTTAAAAATAGTTCAAACGTAATATAACAAAAACACCGGTGTCGACACAACCTCCCAGGGCCCGGGGGCAGGCGTTGTAAGTAAAGCCATAGGGGTAAATAAGGCTCTTACGGAAAATATGCTCATATAAATTTAAGAGGGGATTTTTTCGATTGGAAATTGAAATTGATCGCTCACGCTTAAAGTAAAAACAGATCCGAAGGCAGCTGGCCCCCCCCCCCTCCACGCCCTTTTTTCCTCCCACCCATCCGATAAGAACTTTGAGATAGCCATTTTTTGTAAATAATTCAAAGATCATATAACGAAAACTCCGGCTCTACACAACCTCCCAAGGCGCGAGGGCAGGCGTTGAAAATTATTAATTAAAAAAACTTTTCGAAAAAGAAGTTTTCCAAGAAAAGTAACGGCCATTTTAAACTTAAGATCAGCAGATACAAATACCTGTTAAAATTTAAACTCAAAACGACCAGAAATTACTATTAAAGAATAAATGAAACCCAAAACGAACAGAAATTAAATAAGCAATCATAACAAAAAAACATACAACAAGTAATAATATAAATGAATAAATAAATCTTAAAGCGAGTAAGGCTTAAATTGAATATGCAAATCAAGCTTAAAACGAAAAAAATATTTTGCTATTTAAGTATAAATAAAACCCAAAACGAACAGAAATTAAATAAAGAATCAATGCCAACTAACATACAATAGATGCTAATGTAAATGAATAAATAAATGTTAAAACGATTGAAACTTAAATTGAATATGCAAATCAAGCTTGAAACGAACAAAAATCACTACAAACAAGAGTTTGGGTATCGCTTCCTTCTCTCAGTGAAAAAGTCTAAAACCTACTGCGTCATTGGCGCTTTACTGAAAACAATATGTGTCTTGAACAGTCTTGGAAAGTGTAAACAAAATAAAAGTGATATTAATTGTTGATAATTAATTGTTTAAATAAAAATTATAATGATATAATGATAAATTAATATCACATAATGATATTAATTGTTGAAAGATCCATCAGTTCAAGGTTTTATTTCTCTGTAATTTTATTTTCATTTTCAATGCTGTAAGAACTGGAAAAGAAAATATTTGTAATACAATTCGTTTTCAGCGAAGCGCCAATGACGCAGTAAGCTTTTGGTTTTTATTTACAGTTAAGTAAGGGGGCAGTATCCAAACTCTTGTTTGTAGTGAAACTATAATCGCCTTGAATAATTTTCGAAAGAACTAAAAAAATTAAACTGAATATTTGATGTATAATGATACTAATAGCTGAAAGCATGAAAGCTCATATTCACGTGTTGTACGTGGATTTTGTCCGTGGAATTACATATTCACGTGTTGTACGTGGATTTTGTCCGTGGAATTACATATTCACGTGTTGTACGGGGATTTTGTCTGTGGAATTACATATCCACGTGTTGTACGTGGATTTTGTCTGTGGAATTACATATTCACGTGTTGTACGTGGATTTTGTCCGTGGAATTACATATTCACGTGTTGTACGTGGATTTTGTCCGTGGAATTACATATTCACGTGTTGTACACGTTTAGGGCAGCAAGAGTTTTCACGAAGTGGATTTTAGTGGCGAAATCCGGGGTTGAAACTATCTCCGCTGAAAACGATATCTGCTGGGAAGTCTGGGAATAGAGAAGAGATTTTTAAAATTGCATTATATGAACCAGTTCTCAAAAATTCAGTTTTTTATTTGAAATCAACAATTTATATCTGAAATTTTATTGAAACTTTATTGTTTTAAAGTTTATATACTGTTTTACCTATATATATATATATATATATATATATATATATATATATATATATATATATATATATATATATATATATATATATATATATATATATGTATATATATATATATATATATGTGTTTGTAAAATGATACTTTAAAATGGGTTTTATCAGTAAGGGGAATTTTATGCCGCTTGGGGGAAGAAGAAAGTATTAAGGGAGGGTTTAGGTACGGAAAGGTCCCTTCCCTTATCCGATGTGCAGGGAGTCTGAAGGTTTAGAACGTTTTATGTATTATTGTGAAGAACTGAAGGTACTTAGAAGGGAAATTTTTTGGAGGGATGTGATTCATAGAAGTTGTTTAGAAAATAAAATAGGAAGCAGTTGGAAAGTGGATATTAAAATTTGGGAATTTTTGTGAGTGTGGGGACGAGAAATAGGGAGGGTTTTCTGTCGTAGTGTTATTTTCGGGCCAAGAAATGTTATTTTTGGGCCAAGAAATGTTAAAATAATTTGTAGCATATGATGTTTCAGATCTTCACTAATTTTTACTTTTGTTGTTCATTCTTGAATCTGAATGCCAAGAATTGTGCAACCACGAGGCCGAGCAACGGGATTCAGATTCAACAAACCCGGGTTGAACACGGAAGATAAATCGATGGCTGAAAGCGGATCGTAACTGAATCTTTTCAGCCATTCGGAGCTGGTTGTCAACCTGTTTTGGAACCCGCTGCCTGAAAACGAGGCTCTAGAAAAAATTGTATAACCAAATATGGCTAGCATCATTTCTTTTCTATTGCTACTTCTGGGTTACAGTTATAGTGTGCGTGTATCAGTTATCAGTTATTAGGTTATACAGTTATCAGGTTAACAGTTATCAGGCATCATATGGCTGAATAAGCGTTTGTTGCTACCTATTGTACATTTGGTACGAGGAAACTGGGGATCCGTCAGATAAGAAGCCCTTGTGACGTTAGAACACGCCAGACCGGTTTTTGACTAATCTGTCTGTTGTGATCCAAGTCCGTATCAAAGGGGGAGGGATTTTAGGGATTTTGACCCCCCGCCCTCCGAAATGTTTGTCTGACTCGTAAAAACGTAACAAAACACAACACCAAATTTTTTATGCATTTTGAAAGTCATTTTCTGCACCCCCCTCGAAATAAATCCTTTTGTACCCCCCCCCTCCCCATCGGAAACAATTCTGGGTATGGCCCTGTTGAGATCATTCATCTTTTAGACAACGATTTTTTTTGAAAATGTGATGGCTCTGACCGTACTTTTCAGACCATTTTTTAGGAAACGAATCTCCTCTTTTCAATGTAATAAGGACTCTGGTGGGAATGTCATCAATACCCAACTAAAAAAAAAAAAAAAAAAAAAAAAAAAAAAAAAAAAATTCCGGGGCCATTGTTGACACGAAGGCCGTCGAATTGATGTTTCAGTTGCTGGGTCTTTTTTACAGGGACAAATTGCAAATCTGTCGTGCAACCTTGCTACAGGGGGGGGGGGCGATCCCTGGACCCCGTATTGCCAAATAGAGCGTCAGTCATGTGTGCTACCACAGGGTCAATGGTGTACTGGGGGAAAATATTTCAGTTTAAGCTCTTCCAACTGACATCTGTTAGGTTTAAGATGTTAGCATCTTGATTAGCAAATAATGAATTATGAGCAGAATAATGTAAAATCAGAGAAATAAAATCTTAGTAGCCAAAAAATAGGGCCTACTCTTAAAGTTACTAACTTCTTTCTTTCTTCTGAGATATTTTTTAATCTCAGGCAAATTTATGAATTAGTTTAATTAGTTTAGTCTAATTAGTTTTGTATTGTTTTGCAGCTACCATAGCCCCGTCAAGCGCCGACTTCCACTCAAAATCATTTGAAGGTGTAGTGACCCCTGAGATATCAAAGGAAGTTGTTCATAGCGTTGGAACCGAAGAAATTATCCAAGAACACGTTCAGCGGCTACAAGATACTCCCGAAGTTGAGGACATTGAGCGGGAAGATCTAGAAGAAATTCTAAGCGATGAAGATGTAATGGATGATTTTGATGTAAGTTTATGCCGTTTCTGCTATTTTTACTATTAATAAAACTAATTAATTAATGCTTATAATTAATTATTAATTAACATTTAATTATTATAATACTAATTACTATTGCTATATACTTTTTCGGAATTTAGCTATTTATCTGTTCAGTTTTGAACTTAGCTTTCTAAGACCTATTATCTAATATTTATTATTTGGTCTATTATCTAGCCTCCTTGAAGTAATAATTCGGAGGCTGTTTTATTTTTTTAATTTAGTTTCAATGATTATGCATTTTATTGTAAGTTATATTTTTGTATGTGCTTTGCTGATGACTGCCTTTGGATATAGAGCCGAAATATTCATTTAAAGTAGCAAATTTTGCTGTCTTAGGTTAATTCCTCATTGTTTGGCCTGTTGTGGTTTGTAGGATGGAATGAATTATTTTGATGTAAAAAAGTAAGTATGACGGTACTAGACTCTTAAGGTCCAAACTGGCGGTGCTGATTTCCGTTTCGTGGCCCGTCAGCCAGGAATGCAGCGGGGAGTTGGGGGCCAGCCATCCTGTGCTTTCGCACACCCCTCCTGAACACTTCCTCCTGATTTCTCCAAGTACCCATTTTGATCTGGGTCGACTCTGGCTACGTCTACAGAGTCACACCACTGACCCCCGTCCCAAACCAAATAACCGGTCACACCAGGAATCGAACCCAGGAATCGGACAAAGGATTCCCAACATGGCGTGCCAACAACTTAGCTAGGACAGCTCATTATTTTGATGTAGGTATATTTTGTTTTACTATTATTCGATTCTTTATCTTTTGATCTTCATGAATTTGGTTTCCTAAGTCCATGTCTATCATCTTTATTTGAATCTCTATCTTCGTAAATTAGCTCTTATTAGTACTTTGCTACTGTATTTATAACGTAGGGTCTGGCAACACAGTCACCAGACTATTTCCAGGTTTTTACCTATTTCTTCTGTTTTGCTCTACCCAGTATTATTTTTCTATTTAATCACAATATTACTGGAGGGCAAGTTCCCATCTTGATACGGAAAGATAGCTGAGCTATTCATACAACCCAGTTGTACCCATTGGCTGTCGCTCGGAATCAAGCATGTAATTTATTTTTATTTTTTATTTCCCTTGGGCCAAACAGAATATAAAGTGGAGGGCTGTATTTTGTTTTCTAAGTTTCCTTGGGCCTGACATAATGTAAAACATTGTTTTTTTTTTTTGTTTTTTTTGTTTTTTTTTTTCTTTTTTTTTTCGCAGTACAGTGGTGATAAAGATTTTTTTAAATCTGGCTGGCAGGGGATCTCTGCTTGGCAATATGGGGCCCAGGTTTGATCCCTGCTGCATAATGCTGGTTGACAGGTCCTACCTATCTCTTCAAAAAGGACTCGGCAACTGAAATATAGACAATTGTTGACGCCATCATTGGCTGTGAAGGTTCTTTGTCCATTATCTTTGTCAGCCGGTGTGTGTGGCCAGTGACCTTGTTTTTTTAGTTTAGCCATTATTGATCTTTTTCCTTTTTGTAGTATCAAGATGGTGAGAATGAGGTGCCAGATTTTGGTGAAGAATTCTTCAAAACATTTACTCCGGAGTCATTTGAGATAAAAAAGTATCAGGTATTTATTCTGATCATTACATTTTCTGCCTTAGGGGTTCTTGTTTGTGGTTCTTGATCGTTCTTGTGGTTCTTGATCGTTCTTGTGGTTCTTGATCGAAAAGCTAACGAGAGGCTAGTTTCAAATGAAGTAAAGTACTTTTGCTAATTGTTAAGCAAAGCGCTCTCTATCCAATAAACCTAAAGCATAAATGATAAAAACTCAAGGTTTTTATCATAGCGGGTGGCACCACAGGGAACCCTCACGCTTGTCAAAGTGCTCTAGTGATGTCCAAAGTCATTTTTGGACAAAGTGCTCTAGTCAAAGTCCTCCGAGCTAATTTTTAACTTTTTTCGAGCAGGAATGCAAAATTTTGTTGTTGTTTTTTTCACATTTTATGGCCTTTCCGGAACTTAAAAAGAAAATTCTTCTCCATTTAATGGGAAACACCAAATTTGTACTTTCTAATTATGCAAGTTTTATTAAATATAAATATTAAGTTCATATAAATATTATCATTCATTAAATATAATTATGAAATATAAAGTTTCATTAAGTATTTCCGACTCAAAACGGGTGAAGTTAAGCGGTTTTTCTAAGATTTCGGCAAAATAGGTATTGGCTTTTAGTTTTCTGTGGTTAATTTGGATCTATTGTCTGAGCTCTAAAAGTTGTGGCAAGACCACCCAATCTATTGTAAAAAGTTTCACCACAGAAACTAAAAAGCTTAATGAACAAGGCAGGGTTATTTTTAATGGTGGCCTTAAGCTTGATGTGGTTTTTCATTTTATCTTCGTTATTATTTCGTTTTATTTTATTTTATCCGTTTAAATTGTTTATTTACATTTTTTTTGTAACTTATATAATTTTGTAGAGTTGAATGTGCTAGCACAGCTTTGGGCTTAACACTAAATCCTGCAGTGGTGATTTTTATAAAGTTTTTAGCGTTATCAATCCACCATATTTGTACGCAACAATAGCAACAAAAGAATTAAATAGCCATCCGTTATCAATCAGAGCTTATAATAACTTGAGACTAAGAACGTATGGCAACTGCCAAAATATGTTCTTAAATTTCAAATTAAATTTCATCCGTGTAACAAAACGCAGACGCAATAGATTTGAATCAATATACACAAACAGTACACAAACAGTTTTAGTATGAAAAGCTCAAAACTCAAATGATTTTTGTATTTGAAAAAAAAAGGGATTGACAAAAGACGAGAAAAAATTAAATATAAAATTAAATGATATAACATTAAAAATTAAATAATATAACAAAAAAAAATCAAATAGGAAAACAAGGGTGACTTTCTCAACTGGTTGAATAATACCTTCGTTCTTTTGTTGTTGTTTTTTATCATATTTTGTTTGTTCTCTTTGTCGTCAAAAGTCATGTACATATATCCAGTGTGATCTTAGAACGTATTTAAGAAATAACGCATTTTGGGGAAAACATCAGATAAAACCCTTCTACGTTCAACTGCTCTATATAATAGATTATATATTATATATATTATTATCTATATATTATAGATACATATTATTTTATATATATTATTTATATTATATATTATTTTACATTATTCACTATCTATATAATGCAAAGTGTCCGTCTGTTTGAATTTAAAAAGAATCTATGTGGAATTATATTCAGAGGATTGAATACCTTATTCATCATTTTATGAGCCTCAACGTCGGCTGATTGTCTTAAAGGCAAAGGGTCCATTAGCGAACTCTTCCAGGGGAGAATTATCTCCCCTTTCTAAGTTCTCCCAGGTGAGAACTTAGAATTGAAACCTATTGACACTTTGTGATTAGATTTTGAAATTTGATTGACAAGACAATGAAATTGTGTCGGCAAAGTTTTCAATGTAAGCGGGTTTCACCACAGAAAATTCGACGAGCTGTCAAATTGATCAAATGACATTTTTTTAGGTGATTTTTGGCACTTTCTTAGCAGGTATATTAGAAAATTTTTAGGGACAAACCTTTCCAAGTTTTAAGAAGAAGGTTCTGCTCCGTTTGGTCGAAAAAACAAAATTTACACTTCTGAATGATATAAGTTTCTCTAAAATTAATTATATCTATCTCCAGCACAAAACAAGAAAAGTTACAAGGTTTTTCTAAGATTTTAGAAAAAGTAGATGTCCGCTTTTAGTTTTCTGCCGTTATTGTATCTATTCTATATAGTATCGAATCCCCTTCATCTTGTATTGAATGAAAATGTAAGCTAGTCAAGCTAGAAACTAGCAAGTTTTTTAGAATTTATTCGAAGACAATTAATTTTAATAATTAATTTCAGGATAAAGTAAATAGAATTAATCAATACTTTAAGGATTGAGTCAGGCTGTTTAAAACGACTTATTACTTTTTGCCATTCTTTCTTCGGTTTCAATTCTACAGCTAATATTTTCTGAGTTTTTTAACGCTGTTTCCCATTTTTATGCTATTCAGTTTCTAAGTCTTCTATTTTCTTCTAATTCTTCTATTTTTTCTTCTTGTAAACTTATTTATTTTAACTTCTTTTGCTTTTTGTTTTCAACAGTTATTGGCACTTTTTGTGACAAGTTTCGTTTGTTAAATCTTAAACCAATTTTGACTTTTGCTCCCATTAACGGCAGTGTTTATTAAGTGTATTTATCTATTATTCTTTGTTTCTCTTCTTTTATTTCTTTTTCTGCTTTTTCTTTTCTTTTCTATTATTCTTTCTTTTTCTGCTTTTGTTTTGCTAAAATTAGCAAATATTGCCTGACATACGGCTAAATTCTAAAATTTAAAAGTATTGAAAAAAAATGTGAAGAAATTTCACACGGGAGGAAGTTTGGTCGAATTTTGCAGGGCTTGGCGTGTTGGACTTCGGCAAAATTGTGCCCCTAGCTGAAAGCTTAAAGTGTTGAATATACAACCATTTATTTGTCTTTTTTTGTCGGATGAAGGGGGAAATGTGTCTTATGTCTAGATGTTTATTTATTACGTCTGAATGGTTATTATATTATGTCTAAATGTTTGTTTCCAGAGCTGTTAAAAAATCATATTTAAAATATATATATATATAAAATAAATCATCAAAAAAAAAAAATCACCAGTTTTTTTGCAATACTGATGAAATAAATGATGTTTTATAACATGAATGAATGGAACTTATGCAGCCACTATGTTATTTCTTAATTGCAAAGAACGGGAGAAAATCAAGACCATTGGGGGGACAATTAGATACACAATTGCTGTAATAGGAACTCAAATTTTGGAAGCCAAATCACTGTTTAAAAGAGTAAAGAACGGCAACCCTGTTTGTAATTTTGATTACTGTTGTGCTTGTTTGCAACTTATGGTGAATCCCGTGCAGTTTTATCATGTATGCAAAAGGATCAAGACCCTGGTGATTTGTTCCCATAGTTGCACTTTTCATAAAGCAAATTTTAATAAATAATACTAAATATCACTTTTGGTCTTTTCCCTTGATCAGAAAAGTGGTGTACTTGTTTTCAACTGATAATTTTGGATTCAGTGGTTTTATTTCAAGCAAGGAAAACCTCAAGCGTTCCCTCTATGGAGAACTTGTGACAACACTGCTGATTAAAGCTATTAAATTGACTATTTAATTAAATAGTATAGCTTATTTTATCTTATCTCGGCCTTTTTTGTTCTTCTTCTTCTTGGGAATACTATCAAAGAATTTTGTTTCATTAAAGGTTTTTAGTATAGATATTATTATTTCGATTTATCTCATTTTAGTTTTTGGCCGATCCAAGTGAAACCCGCTATATGACCTTGCTTCGCCAGCTGCCTCATTTGAATTCGGAAGATTACCAAAAAATTAAAACAAGTAGAGAAAAATTACAGGAAATCCTTTTAGAATCAAGTTCAAGCAATGGCATCGGTGAGAAATTTGTCACCGCTGTCGAGGAAGTTGCACGACTTCTCCCTGATGCACTAGTTTACCTTGAATTTGAGGCATCAAACCAAGGAGGAAACATGACGCCTGAAAGTAAATATATTTTTATTGCAAGTAGTATATATATATATATATATATATATATATATATATATATATATATATATATATATATATATATATATATATATATATATATATATATATATATATATATATATATATGTTACCTAACGCCACCAACTACGTGGCACGGCGCCACTCAGTGCCACTACTTAACTACTTATGGTACTAGGGTATGGTGTCACGGTTCCATGGAGTTCTTCCTGTACCGTCAATAATTTTTCTATAAATATCTCTCTGGAGGGGAGCGTGTCCTCCGGTGCCCTTCTCCTTAGCCCTGTACTTCAAATACTCTCTCCTTACCCCACCAGGGTTTGAGGCAAAAATATCTATACAACTGTAGAAAAGATAATTTACTCTTATTTACCAGTATTAAATTCAACATTAACTTGCTAAACTCTAGACTGGAACTAACTCAAAAAGCTTATAAACATAAAAGAGGTAAAGTCGCCTCTTTCACCATCACGTGACGCGGTGACTTCACCATCACGTGACGCGCCAATAAAAGGTATGGGGATCAAAATTAAACTGGCTTTACTCCTAAATTATGTTTCAATGGCAAGATTTACCTAGATAAAAATGGAACTATGATACAAACCAATTTCTTTCCTCTTGCGAAATTATTACATTGAAATTATACTAGCCTCTACGAGAGTTTAACTGTAAATAAAATAATATTGTAGGTAAATCTACCTATAAGAGAAAAGAGAAATTTATCTGATAATAAAGAGGCACGGATCCCAACAATATTATATACTTAATATAATATACAATATTATATTATATACAATAATAATATACCAGGATGCCAGTTTCCCCAAAAAACCTGGAGCCGTTTTTGGGAAAAAATAAACAATTATTGCTCGTTTATATATATATATATATATATATATATATATATATATATATATATATATATATATATATATATATATATATATATATATATATATATATATATATATATATATATATATATATATATATATATATATATATATATATATATATGTATTATATATATATATATATATATATATATATATATATATATATATATATATATATATATATATATATATATATATATATATATATATATATATATATATATATATAAACGAGCAATAATTGTTTATTTTTTCCCAAAAACGGCTCCAGGTTTTTTTGGGGAAAACTGGCATCCTGGTATATTCTGGCCTAAAAACAATTTACATAGGTCAGAAGTTTGAGAAAATTTGTTAGAATTTTGTTCGTTAATTTCGGAAAAATTAGCTTCAATAATCAAATATCTTTGAACAGACTGCAGAATGAAAAGACGTTAAAGTGCGTAAAGAGCAAAACACTGGTAATTGCAAAAATATTTGTATATACTTCAACATGGGATTACAACAATTCCAAGACCTTAAAAAAAACCAAAAGTTTGAAGCTTAGTAGAAATCATTGTTATAAATTGGACTTGGTTTAATAATCAAATATCTTTGAAAAGACACGGTATGAAAACACGTTAAATTAAATGAAGAACAAAAAATTGGTTGTTGCAAGATTATGTTTGTATATTTTGACGGAGAGTCACAGAAGTGCAAAAACCTTAAAAAAGAAAACCTAAAGTTTTAAGTTCAGTAGAAATTGTTGTTAGAGGTTTGACTTAATTTAACAGTCAAATATCTTTGAAAATACTGCAGTATGAAAAGACAGTATGCAGTATGAAAAGACCCGGTGGCTGGTAATAGCAAACATATTTGTATATATTTTAACAAGGGATTACAACAATTCAAAAAAAAAACCTTAAAAAAGAAAGCCAAAACTTTGTAGTTTGGTACATATCGTTGTTATAAAACGGACTTGCTGTGATTGTCTAATATCT
The DNA here is from genome assembly GCF_049724085.1 of Artemia sp. Qi Xiang Cuo. NCBI lineage: Eukaryota > Metazoa > Arthropoda > Branchiopoda > Anostraca > Artemiidae > Artemia > Artemia sp. Qi Xiang Cuo. Next base: position 16,072,924 of record NC_142805.1, read on the forward strand.
TTGAAAAGACCGCAATATGAAAAGACCGTCTCAAATTGTCTGTGGTTAGAAGACAATCGACAATGAGTATCCATATATAGAAGCCTGCCGCATGCCGAGTGCCGATATTTTATTCTATATATTTTCTTGGGGTTATGGGGCTACGAACAAATTTTGTAGGGGTCTAGAAGATAGGTACGTTCTGAGGCCACTTTTGTTTCGAGGCCACATTTGTTCTATCATGTTTGTTGCTTGTGCATCTTTTAATTTCACAAAATTTAGTTTATTCACAAAAAAGTTTATTTACAAAATTTGTAGTCCTTACTACGCTGTAGAATAATATCTGTCAGGGATTTTCCACATGGAGATGTCCACAACAAATTGTACGGAACGTACTAAAATGTTTTCCAACCTGAAAACAAATTTTATTAAAAGTATTTTCTTATGTACTTAATAGTGAAAATAAACATTAAAATTATAGTAAAATTTTGAACTGATGAGCTTTCAGCTATTAATATCATTGTACATCAAATATTCAGTTTAATTTATTAGTTCTTTCTAAAATTATTCAAGACGAATATAGTTTCACTACAAACAAGAGGTTGGATACTGCCCCCTTCCTTAACTGTAAAAACCAAAAGCCTACTGCGTTATTGACGCTTCAGTGAGAACGAATTATATTACAAATATTATCTTTGCTGGTTCTTACAGCATTGAAAATAAAAATAAAAATTTGAGTGAAATAAAATATTGAACTGATGGATCTTTCAACAATTAATATCATTATATATCAAATATTCAATTTGATTTTGTTTATTATTTCCTAGACTGCTCAAGACGCACATTGTTTTCAGTAAAGCGCCAATGACGCAGTAGGTTTTAGACTTTTACAGTGAGAGAAGGAGGTAACACCCAAGCTCTTGTTTGTTGTGATTTTCGTTCGTTTCAAGCTTGATTTGCATATTCAATTTTAAGTTTCACTAGTTTTAAGATTTATTTATTCATTTACATTCATATCTATTGTATTTTTGTTTGCCTTGACTGTTTGTTTGATTTCTATTCGTTTTGAGTTTCGTTTATACTTCAATAGCAAAATGTTTTTTTTGTTTGAAGCTTGATTTGCATATTCAATTTAAGCATTACTCGCTTTAAGATCTATTTATTCCTTTATATTATTACTTGTTGTATGTTTTTTGCAATGATTGTTTATTTAATTTCTGTTGGTTTATCATTTATTTCTGTTGGTTTTTCATTTATTCTTTAATAGTAATTTCCGGTCGTTTTGAGTTTGAATTTAACAGGTATTTGTATCTGCTGATTTTAACTTTAAAACGGCCTTTACTTTTCTTGGAAAAAGTTTTTTTTAAATTAATTTTTGTTCGTTTTTAATTGCAAAAAGTTTCAAGTTTTTAAAAATTCCTTATTTCAAAATCAAACCTTTTTTCAAACATCAAATGTTCATCAAAGTATAAAAACTGGTATCAAAGTAACAATATCAAAGTAAAAAAATGGGTTTGTGTCAACCTCGGAGTTTTTATTTTGCAATGTTTGAACTATTTTTAACAAAATGGATATCTCAAAATTTTTATCGGACGGCTTTGGGAAAAAAGGGCATGGGAGGGGGGGGGTAGTAATCGCCCTTCGGTCTCTTTTGAATCTTTAAAAGTGAATTAGAATTTTCCTTTTTCAATCAAATGAGCCCTGTCTGAAGTTTATACGGGCATCCCTTCTATAAGAACCATATATTCCCCCAGGGCATAAATTACAACGCCTGTCCTCGGGCCCTGGGGGTTATGTCGACCCCTGAGTTTCAATATCTGATGTTTGTTTAACAAAATAGTCACTTCAAAATTTTTATCGGATCGGTTTGGGGATGAAAAAGACATGGAGGGGGGAGGGACGAGTTGCCCTCCAATCTCTTTTGACTCTGAGAAGGTGAACTAGAATTTCCAATCAAATGAGCCCACTCCGAAGTTTATACAAGCATTCCTTTCATAAGAACCATATACGGCCCCAGGACATAACTTACAGTCCCTACCCCCCGGGCCCTGGGGGGTTGGGTCAACACCGGAGTTTTTGTTATCTGACCTTTGAACTATTTTGAAAAAATTACTATCTCAAACTTTCCATCGGATGGGTTTCGAAAAGGGCGTGGGTGGGGCCCTCCGATCTCTTTTGACTCTTCAAAACTGAACTAGAGCTTTCAATTTCCATTCAAGTGAGCCCTCTCTGAAGTTTATATGAGTATCCTTTTCATAAGAACCATATATGCCCTCAGGGCATAACTTGCAAAACCTGACCCCGGGCCTTAAGGGGTTGTGTTGACACCGGAGCTTTTTTTATCTGAGCTTTTAACTATTTTTATCAAAATGGTTATCTCAAAATTTTTATCGGATGCATTTGGGGGAAAAGGGGCGTGAAGGGTGATAATTGCCCTCTGATCTCTTTTGACTCTTAAAGACAGAACTAGAACTTTCAATTTCCAATCAAATGAGCCATCGCTGTAGTTTATACGAGCATCCCTTCCATAACAGCTATATATGCCCCTTAGGGATAAGTTAAAACGCTTACCCCGGTCCCTGAAGGATTGTGTCGACCCTGGAGTTTTGTTATATCATCTTTGAACCATTTTGAACAAAATGGCTCTCTCAAAGTTCTTATCGGATGGGTTTGAGGAAAATGGGACGTGGAGAGGGGCGGGGCTAGTTGCCCTCGGATCTCTTTTGACTCTTAAAAGTGAACTTGAACTTTCAATTCCCAAGCAAATAAGCCCTCTTTGAAATTTATACGAGAATCTCTTCCATAAGAACCATATATGCCCCCAGGGCATAACTTACAATGCCTGCCCCCGGGCCCTGGGGGGTCATGTCGACACCTGATTTTCTGTTATCTGACTTTTAAACTATTTTTAACAAAATGACTATCTCAAAATTGTTTTCGGATGCATTTGAGAAAAAAGGGGTGTGGGGGAGGGGCTAGTTGCCCTCAAAACTCTTTTGACTCTCGAAAACAAGAACTTTCAATTTCCAATCAAATGAACCCTCCCTGAAGTTGAACCTCCCTGAACTAGCACTCTATGAAGTTTATACGAGCATCCCTTTCATAAGAACTATGCATGCCCTCAGAGCATAACTTAGGACGCCTGGCCCCGGGCCCAGGGGGGGTTGTATTGACACCGACGTCACTCTTATCCGACCTTTGAACTATTCTTAAGAAAATGGCTATCTCAAAATTTCCGTCGGATGGGTTTGAAAAAAAAGGCGTGGGGGGGGCTAGTTGCCCTCGAATCTCTTTTGACTCTTAAAAAGTGAACTCGAACTTTCAATTTCCTATCAAATAAGCCCACTCATAAGTTTATACGAGCATCCCTTTCATAAGAACCATATATGCCCCCAGGGCATAAATTACAACGCCTGTCCCCGGGGGAATGGGGGCGTGGGGGGGGGGGGGTTAGTTGCCCACCAAACTCTTTTGATTCTCAAAAACTGAATTGAGCCCTCTGAAGTTTTTACCAGCATTTCTTCTATAAGAACCATATATTCCCCCTGAGCATAACTTACAACGCCTGCCCTCGAACCCAGGAGTTTTCGTTATATGATTTTTTAACTATTTTAAACAAAATGGCTATCTCAAAGTTTTCATCGGATAGTTTTGGAAAAAAGGCGTGGGGGGGGGGCTAGTTGCCCTCGGATCTCTTTTGACTCTTAAAAAGTTAACTCGAACTTTCAATTTCTAATCAAATGAGCCTTCTTTGAAGTTTATACGAGCATCCTTTTCATAAGAACCATATATGCCCCCAGGGCATAACTTACAACGTCTGCCCCCGTGCCTGGGGGGGGGGGTTGTTTCGACACCTGAGGTTTTGGTATTCAACTTTTGAACTATTCTGAAGAAAATGGCTATCACAAAATTTTTATCGGATGCATTTGGGGAAAAAGGGTCGTAGCGGGCTAGTTGCCGTCCGATCACCTTTGACTCTTAAATAGGGCACTAGAAATCTCGATTTCCAATCGAATGGGCCCCCTTTGAAGTTAATGTGACGACCCCTTCCGCATGAAGTGCCTCTACTAGTACTACTACTAACGACTCACCGCAGCACCAAACCGCCTGAGGCCAACACAGCTACGCACGCTCCTCCTCCATCCCATTCTATTCAAAGCCTTCCTTTTTAAACCCTCCCAGGAAGTTTCCATTTCCTTTATGACATCTTCCCACCCCAGACGAGGACGACCAGCTTTCCGTTTACCCTTAGACGGTTGGCCGAAAAGGACGATCTTCGGCAATCTGTCCTCCTTCATCCGCACAACGTGCCCTAGCCACCTCAACCTTTCTTTCATTATCTCCCTTGAAAGTGGTATTGAACCGCATTTTTCATACAGCATACTGTTTGGAATACGATCAGTCAGCCGGGTACCAAGACCAATCCGTAAGCAATTTCTCTGAAAAACATCTAGCAAATCTTTATCCGCTTTTCGGAGCACCCATGCTTCAGAGCCATATTTGACCACTGTCATCACTGTAACTTCTAATATTCTAATCTTGGTTTGCAGACTTATCTTCCTATTCTTACAAACTTTTTTTTAAATGTGAAAAAAAACCCTGATCTTTGGCTATTCTACTTTTAACATCTTCACTGCTCCCACCGTCTTTACTAATAATACTACCAATGTAAGTAAAGCTGCCCACCTGATCAATCCTTTCGTTACCCAATGTCACCTTTTCATCTTCAGTTATTTCTAGCCTTAGTGACTTAGTCTTCTCAACATTAATTTTCAAACCTATTCTAGCACCCTGAATCCGCAAAACCTCTAAAGTTCTTTAATTTTGCTCACACTTTCATCTAGAATGCTTAAATCATCAGCATAATCTAAGTCCAGGAGACTTTTTCCTCCCCATTTGATTCTATGGTCTCCCATGGCCTTTCCTGTGCTCCTTAAAACAAAGTCCATCAAAATAATCCATATAAAGGGGGATAGAACACAACCCTACTTAACTCCTGATTTAATAGAAAACCAGCTGCTAACCTCATTTCCTACCTTAACCGCAGCAGTGTTATTCACGTACATAGCACTAATCACTTTAATAGATTTGTCTGGTATACCATATAAGGATAAAACCTTTGCTAAATCTCCTCTATCAACAAAATTGAACGCTTGCTCATAATATATATAACTGAGGACCACAGGTGTTTGACAACTCAGGCACTTCTCAATTATTAACCTAAGATTGAAAATTTGGTTGACAGATCCTCTCCCTTTTCTAAAACCGCACTTTTCTTCTCTTAAAACTTTGTCTACAGCATCCCTCAGTCTAAAGAATATCATATTAATAAGTAATTTGCTACCTACAGAGACCAGACTAATGCCTCGATAATTAACACACTCACTCTTATGACCTTTCTTATAAAGTGGCTTAATTAAGGTTTTCCTAAAATCGTTAGGTGCTTCCCCTCTTTCAAAAATCATATTTACAATCTTCAGTAACTTGTTTCTAACCTCAGAGCCACTATATTTAAGAAGCTCATTTACCACACTGTCAGCACCTGGAGCCTTATTATTTTTTAATCCTTTTAGTGATTTCGCTAATTCTTCCTCACAAAACAAATCTTTCTTCACATCCAAGGTATCACAAACTTTTTCATTTTCTTCTATATCTTTTCCTGCAACTCTATCTCGGTTAAGGAAATTTTCCAAATGTTTTGCCCATCTCTCTTTAACTATTTCCTTATCACTAATTGTGGCCACGTTCCTATCTTTAACTGGGACAAGTCCGGATTGACTACTCTCTCTCAATTTATTAACATGCCAGTACAATTTTTTACTATTATGTAGTCTAGCTGCATCTTCCAGATCCTCGGCAATTTTTTCCACGGCCTCCATTTCACACCTCCTTAGTTCATATTTAATGCTTTCTCCACTTTCTTTGCATTCATTTTGTTTTCATGTGACATATCACTCAGATACTTCTTGTACAAGTTCCTTCTCCTTTCTATAAAACGTAAAGCTTTTTCACTAATATTCCTAGCTGCAGTCCTAGCTTTCTTCCCTAAGACACCTTCAGCAACTTCACAAATTATTTTTCTAAAACTGTTCCAACCATCTTCCAAATTGTCAAATTTTAAACTTTCAAGTTTAGTATTCAACTGTTCATGACAAGTTTCTCTCAAATTCTCATCCTGGAGTCTACCAACATCATAACTTCCCGGGAGGTATTTACCCTTCCGAAATTTCAGCTTTAAATTAACCCTAGACACTACTAGATGGTGATCTTTACTTGTACCATCAATAACCTCACTCCTCTATACCCTAGTATCTTGTATTAATCCTGCCAGTCTTCGGTTTACTATAACATAGTCAATGAGGTTTGCTGTCTTATTATCACGTGAATACCATGTTAACTTATGAGCCATTTTTATGACCAAACACCGTATTGGTTATAACTAGATTGTTATACCTACAAAAATGCAAAAGTCTGTAGCCATTACTGTTTTCTTTTCCTTCATCAAATTTATCCAGGCTAGGATACCATTTATCCTTATTTCTTCCGACCTGGGCGTTAAACTCTCCTAGTAAAAACATCATATTTCTACCTGGGACCCTGTCTAATTGCTGGGACCCTGTCATCTGAGTCACAAGTATCTTCGTCAATCCGTTCTACAGGGGCATATACTACTATAACTGATACCGTGAAATTTTAGTTATAAAATGAGCAATTAGTATTTTATTATTAATACCTTCTCAGCCTAAACAAGAATTAGCAGCTTCCTTATTCATCATGAGCCCTACTCGCTGTCTATGTACCCCATTCTTCCTCGCTGTGTGAACAAATTCAATATCACCTAATTTCATGCTTCCTACCCCTGGGATATGAGTTTCTGAAACTCCTAATAAGTCCAGTTCGTTTCGTCTGAGTTCGTTAGTCAAAATCTCGATAGTATAGTCATTCTTTAACGTCGTAACGTCATTCTTTAACGTTCCAATTTTCATGTTCTTAAAATTTTTGAGATTATTTTGGCCTCAGGAAAAGCAATGATCCCGAATATCAGTGCAGGACTGGGAACACATATCTTCTCAAGTCTACACCGAAGTGCTTAAGCCGGCTTACAACCGGACAGCAAGAAGTCCCTGGGACCTCCAGTATAAATGTAGGCTTTGTGCACTCCTGGGCCCATCTTGGTCACAACATGGTCCAGAGGTACTTCCATATGAATTTCCTCTGGGAAAAATAATAATAATAAAACATTGGAGCCGTATGGCCTTTACTATTGGCAACGCTATAGCGTTGCCTCTGATAGTTTATCCAACTGTTGTCTAGTTAATATGAGGTCTTTCACCTAGCCTTACGAGCAAAGCTGTTTGTTAAGAATGTTAACTAATCTGTAATATTTGCTTATAGATATATTCTCTTACTACTGTTAATAAAACGAATATTGCTAACAATATTATTAGTAACAATATTGCTATTAATTTAAAATTACTGTTATTAAAACTGGCGATAATTAATAACTATTAGTTTTTACTCCGTGTTTTAACAATGATCTCACTCGAAATAAATTTTAAACTAATCCCTTGTTTTCTTTTAGATGCAGAACGGGCACTCTTTCACTGGCTCAATTGGTCGCTGGATTTCAGTAAGGCCATGGAAGAGCCACAACCAATCCTAAAGGTTCGACACATTAAGGCTGGCCTCAAGCTGGCTCGTTTTTTACCAAGCTGTTCGGAACGACTCCAACAAACAGTACTTAAAGCCAATCTGTTTGGAAAACTACTTAGCATTTTTAGTTCAGAATATATGGCTATTTCTTTGAAGCTAGCATGTTTACAAGCCATAGACTGTGCTATATCGACTACTTATGGCCTTGAATATTTTTTGAAGAGTCCACATCATGAAGAACTACATCTGCTACTTTTAGAAAAACAGTCGTCGCGAGTTAAAGCAGCCATTGCTCAAATTTTGATGAAGATCAGCTTCTTTGAAGCTGTGAGTTGCTTACGTCGTCATGTTCTTGAAGTGATACCGTTTGTATCTGGCGTTGATAAGAATAAGCTAGAAGAGATCATTCTGTGTCTTGGCGAGATTGTGAGAGTCTTGTCCAACCCTAAAGCTTTTGTCGGGCAGCATATGCGTTTTCTGCCTGCTCAAGTTCAGATCGACATTCCAGAAACTGATGATAATTGGAGTGGATTGTATACTATACTGAAAAGTCACAGGTTCTTACACTCAATACTCATACTACTTGTTCATCCAGGATTGACTTTTGATGGGAAGTTGAGCAGTCTTGTTGAAACAGTATTGGAAATGCTTATTGACACTGATATTGGTTTGAGGTTTTTAGGTAGTGAGCCAGAAGTGAGTACTCTTATATTGAAACAACTCTTAAGAGTTTATGATCAAGTAAAAAATGAGGAGTATGGCCAAGATGATCCTCAAGTAGATCTGTCAACATCCTTAAAGTTAGGAAATATGATGGCATATCGACTATATGTGCTACAATCTCTTGACATCATCTTCACTCTACAAAAAACGTTTTCTTCAGATATGGACAACATCAGTTTAGTTTCAGCGATTCAGAATATTCAAAATTTGTTTTTTACGCCACAGGGTAAACTCGCAGCAATCAGTGTATTAAGCATGAATGATAATATTAAGCCTATTCTTAATTTTTCACGTGTTAGTGAAGAAATAGAAGAAGAGAATCTTTTAAAGAATCTGGCTACGAGAGGTTATGCTATTAGTTTAACGGAAATAGTGACAAAGTATTCACAGAGTATGGAATTTTATAAGAATCATACTGACGCGATTATAGAAATAGCTAAAAGAGATGAATCAGGAAGACTAAGCTCTCTTATTCCATGGCTTGAGCTTCCAATGAAAAAAGAACTAATAAGTACTAACGGCTTGCGTGAGTTAATCTCTGTAATTAAGAGTAACGAGACCGATTGCATAAATCATCCTGTTAAACTCATAATGGCAGTTAAAATTGCTGCAAGCCTTGTGCTGCCATCCAAGCCAATGCCCAGTGGAGATTACACTGAATTGAAACACTCATATTCAGCAGTTCAATTGTATTCTGCAGATACTTTAACATCATTTTTTACCATACTAGCAAGATGGGTTGAATACTATAATCAACCCAGTTGGCACACCCCTACTTTATCTGGAATCCAAGGAGTATACCTTGTATCAGTTGCATATCCGATACTTCAGATGCTGCATTCAATATTAAGAGATGTCATTCGGTGTCGTAATACGGAGTTCCATGATTTAACCCACGTATCTTTGTTATTAAGTGTTTATGAGCTTCTAAGTGCTGTTCCTTCATCTTGTTTTATGCAACAGTTGGCTCAGCAGGGTTGCAGTGTCGTTATTCAGATCCTTTTAGCGTATACCACGCCAGTTATCGAAATCGATGCTGATAGTGCCGAAGATTTGCTGTTGAAAAGCTTATGGACAAAAATGATTCAAGAGATATTTAAATTTGTGCAGAACGGTATGCCGTCTAATTGTATCACTGGTTTGCAGGTTTTAAGTGAACTCCTTCCTCTTCCACTACCAATAACTGCAAGTCCCGAAGAAATTACTGAAGAATTTAATATTGAACAAGTCAATGCAAGAAAACTATGGGCTGCACACCTGCACAGTCTTGTGCCACAGTTTGCAGATATTCTTGAAACACTGTCTTGTACTGTTTATAACCCCTTGCAGTATTTGTTAAGACGTACTGCTGTGCAGTTTGCTGATTTGACGCCCTCGACTGCGTTAGCCGTTGTGAAAACGTTGCTTGACTCTTTGATTCGACAAGTAGGTGCCTGTATTAAAGAAGAGGAGGCAGTACGGATTTCTAATTCCTTCATAACTGATGAAGGGCCAAGCCTGTCTTCATTGCTATCCTCGGATCTGTCAAAAATTTCACCAAAGATCCCAGTATTGAGTATTCTCAGCTATGTGACCTCATTTCCTTGTGGGAAGTCAGCGTTTCTGCATTTAATTCAGGTCCAAAAAGATGATAAATACGAAGGAATACTCGAACTATGCTTGGCATTACTTTCAAATATCCCAAGAAAATATTTACAAATGCATGAAAACCTTTTGATGATCCTTCAGTTTTTAGCTGATGCAGAGATATGCATGACCCCAATTCTGGGTGATGAGATTGGCCTTGGTAATGCATTGCCTAATCGAGACAGCCTTGTTGCAATTGTGAATGGTCTTCTTGACTACGTAGAAAAGTGTGATGGACAATTTCAGATGATCCCATCTGCATTCAGAATAATTAGCTATTTATGCGAAAGGAACCAGACATTCGGTTTAATTGTCAGGTTTGTCATTTGTATTAAGATTCTTTCACGAAGGAAGGGTGGGGGTCAGTAGGACTATTTGACTTGAACCTATCTTGCTTTTGCTACTTCGCTAAGCATAGCTATATTTTTATGTATAGGACCACTAAGAGGTCATGTTGAGAGGGTTATATGGGTCACCAACCCCACCCCGACCCCCAGAAGCAAAAACTTTAATCTTGTAGAATAAACTTTTATAATATCAAGTAATTTATAAAAGCCTTTCCTGCTATAGAACCACTCTGAAAATAGGTTAAACTCTTTCAAAGTATAATTCTGGCAATCTGCCAAGCCTCAAGGGCTTATTTGGAGAAATCTTGAGTATGTCAGTGAAGTTACCAACCGGGCTTGCATAACAGTGAGCACTTAAATATTTGTTCATTATTCCTTCTGTTGTGCTTTTTATGAATCATTCGGGTTGAATAGGAGGGGAGGCTGGATTAATTAGCCCGGCCCCTATATTTGTCATTGGAAGCCATGGGCGTCGACCCAGCTGTGGCTCAGTTTGGCAAGTCTACCCGTAATTTTAATAATTATTATATCCTCTATAGATTTTTTTTGAAATTAATTGCTAATTACAGAATCCTGACGTATATAGTTGTTGTACGGAAAAAGTTAATAGGTTTGTCTTGATCTTCTTCTAGACTTACTTTACTTATTAGCCACTTTTTGAGTCCAGGATTGAGCTTCACAATTTAGATAGTAGGCACATCAATACATTTTAATGCTGTCATAGCACAGCGGATTGATGCTCCGCTTGGCAATACTCCCCTTGCTGCCACTAGGTTGGGTAATAGGCTTTGCTTCGCGTCCCTGCAGAAAAGGTCCGGCAGCTGAAACGTCGATTCGACGCTGTAGGCGCCAGCAATGCCTCTGGACGAACTTTATTCTGTATCATCTACTCTTTATTCTTTTATTCTTTCATCATCTGTTTTATTTTGAACCTATTATATTCGTGTTGTTTCTGTCTGTTTATGTAACTTTTAATCTCTATTTCTTGCCTTTCTCTTTTACTTCTCGAGAATTATCGTGTCAATCACCCAGCTCTTTCTTCTTTTCTTCTTTTTTGATGCATATAATGAAATGTAATGTTAGATAGAACAGTATTCAAGAAATAACATCCTTAAATGTTTATCGCTTATTCCTGTCCGTTTCTCTCTGTCTCCTCGCCTCCTCTCTCTCTCTCTCTCTCTCTCTCTCTCTCTCTCTCTCTCTCTCTCTCTCTCTCTCTCTCTCTCTCTCTCTCTCTCTCTCTCTCTCTCTCTCTTCCTCTCTTCATCTCTTCCTCTCCCTCTCTATATTCCTTTCTCCCTATTTCTCTACCTCTCTCTTCCTCTCTCACTTGCTCATCTTTTCATTCTACTTTAGATTGCTTCGAGAACGACCGACAGTTCTTCCAAATTTTATTCGGCTTATTGATACCAATCTATCTCAAGATATAAGCGACACTATACAATCCCTGGCCGTTTTTGTTGAGCTTGTTCGTCTGTTCTATCAACCAACAGTCCACACGGATCCTGAAATGATCCCTTCTCGAAATTTTTTTCTTCCTGTTTGGGAAGTAGCAGACCTTTGTGGAGGACTTCTGCCAGAGTCTCCACTTATAGGTCTATACACTAAGCTATCTAATTTGGGCGACGATTTGGCTCCTCTTAAAGTTCTTTTGAAACAATTGCTGGAAGATCTGCAGAAACCTAGAGGTAGTGACCAGCTTGGTAAGTATTTACCTTTCCTTCCCTGCTTTAAAGAGCCATGCTCGCTTTGACACATAAGCTTTTGCTTATTTTTACAATTACAGTTATTTTAGTAAAAGTAATCATTATTTAATATTTTGTATTATAAAACAATTAGAGGTAGATTGAACGCACAAATTAGACTAATAAAAAAAAGTACTTTTATCTGGATTATTTTGCCTTTTTGATATACTTCCGGCTTGAACTTTCAAAGATACGAAATAAATGTAATATATAGGTATATAAAACAAATAATAAATATACAAAATAAATGATAATAATATAAAAATAGTTTAATATATAATACGAATATATTATTAAATATTACCAAAAAAATGTAATGAAAATTTTACTTGTTTTTCTTGTTTACTGGACGATGCTCGTGCTAAAAGACCTTTATGGGATTTGTCAAGGACCTATTGTTTTGTCTTAAAGAAAAAAACAAATTGTGGAAATTTTTGTGAAAAAATGTGAATAAAAAAAATGTGGAAAATACTAGAAACCCAAAAGGAGTGACCAACTTAGTAAGTATTTAGTTTTCTCACAACAGTTTTGTTTTCCATGCTTGAAGGGGCCGTGCTCGCTTTGAAATACGAACCTTTTCTTATCATTACAATGAAAATAAGCAGATCATTTTGTCATTTTGTTTTTAGTTTTTTTTTTTTGAAGGGGGGGGGGGGATTGTAAAATATTAGAGATAGGTTTGAATGCACAAAATGTATTAGTAAAAATTGTACATATATATGTAATATTAATCGCTTTTGGCAAAACTCGTTCTTTTTTTTACAGATTAAAGTTTAAAAAGTTTTAAATAAATAGAATATTTGCAGATGCAAAACGAATAGTAAATATACAAAATAAATAGATATAAAATATAAAATTATATAATATACAATACAAATATATTAAAGAATATGGCATATAAATATATATATGTATATTAGGTAACTTGAGGTATCTTAAGGATTTATGTTGTGGAATTCTTGGTAAATAAGTTCCTCAATAAGCGGAAGTATAAAAAAAATAACAAAAGAATAAAAAAAACGTATAGTGAAAAATATAATAAACATTATATAATGAAAATATTATAATGAAAAATTATGATGAAAAATAATAATGAAAAAAATTGTGACGCAAAACTAATGGAATGTAAACTATTAAACAAATATTTGAAGGGAAAAAATGTTACCGTCATTAGTGCAAGGAAAATCTTGAAGGAACAAAAGAATAAAAAAACATATAATGAAAAATATAATAAAAATTATATGATGAAAATATTATAATGAAAAATTATAATGAAAAATAATAATGAAAAAAATGGTGACGCAAAACTAATGGAATGTTTTTAACTATTGAACAAATATTTGAAGGGAAAAAATGTTACTGTCATTAGTGCAAGGAAAATCTTGAAGGAACAAAAAAAAAAGAAAAGAAAATTTGGAACTAAGCCAGGTAACGAAAACTAGATCGACAAACAACCTTAAAAAGTCACACTAAAAAAAAAAAAATTCTTGAGACTCTCTGAAATCTCCTCGAAGCTTAATAATAACGAAAATATCGATTTGCACTTTATGTATTTATGGACGTTAGTCTTCGGGGAAACCAGTTACTTTTGTTGACATTAAGGGAAAACTAAAAAAATTGGGGATTGTAGCAAAACTGCTTTATTTTGCTTCTTTTTCTAAAGAACCACCTGGAGTTCTTTATTTTTTGGAGAACCACCTGGAGAAGTTCCTGGAGAACCACCTGGAGTTCTTTATATAACCACCTTATTTTTTGTAGTATAGATCGATTAATGATTGATTACTAGTTTTCTATATTCATTGTTCACTTATATTAAAGCCCTCATATTTAAGCAGAATTTATATACCAGAATTAAATATTTTAATATTTAATTATAAATAAATATTTTTAATTTTTTTGCAGAATTAAATATCTTAATAGGCTTAAGTACCAAAAAGCTTATATTTGTCCATAACACAGCCTAAATAGACCAAAAAAACTGAAGTTCGCCTTTGCTGGGAAATTATATTGTTCTTAGATGACTGATTCAGTTATTTCGAATTATGTTATATTTTAATAGTATTTTATTCTAGTTGAGCTGCCTGAATATAATGTTCCTCAAGCGGATCCACTTGGGAGTCAGTGGATTAACCGGGTTGTTGTCACTCAAATGTCGACTCCTGCTCAAGGAATAGTTGATGAAGAAAAGCTCATTGGACCAGCATGGATTGGAGCACAATTGGGTGACGAAGCCGATGTCGAAATGGAGCAGGTACTTTTATTGTTTGTTTTGGGATCATAAGGGATTATTTTGGCTCGTTTGTTTGGTTTGTTTGTTTTGGTTTATTTAGGCTCATAAGACTTTGTTTTGGTTTCTTTGGTATGTTTGTCTGTTTGGTTTGTTTGGGCGCAAATGTGAGACAGTACACTGAACTTCTATCTTTTGTTTTGGCATCATAAGGATTTATTTAGGTTCATTTGTTTGGTTTGTTTGTTTTGGTTTATTTAGGATCATAAGACTTTGTTTTGCTTTCTTTGGTGTGTTTGTCTGTTTGGTTTGTTTGGGCTCAAATGTGAGACAGTACACTGAACTTCTATCTTTTGTTTTGGCATCATAAGGATTTATTTAGGTTCATTTGTTTGGTTTGTTTGTTTTGGTTTATTTAGGCTCATAAGACTTTGTTTTAGTTTCTTTGGTATGTTTATCTGTTTGGTTTGTTTGGGCTCATATGTGAGACAGTACACTGAACTTCTATCTTTTGTTTTGGCATCATAAGGATTTATTTTGGTTTATTTGTTTGGTTTGTTTGTTTTGGTTTATTTAGGCTCATAAGACTTTGTTTTGCTTTCTTTGGTATGTTTGTCTGTTCGGTTTGTTTGGGCTCATATGTGAAACAATACACTGAACTTCTATCTTTTGCTTTGGGATCATAAGGATTTATTTAGGTTCATTTGTTTGGTTTGTTTGTTTTGGTTTATTTAGGCTCCTAAGACTTTGTTTTAGTTTCTTTGGTATGTTTATCTGTTTGGTTTGTTGGGGCTCATATGTGAGACAGTACACTGAACTTCTATCTTTTGTTTTGGCATCATAAGGATTTATTTCGGTTCATTTGTTTGGTTTGTTGTTTTGGTTTATTTAGGCTCATAAGACTTTGTTTTGCTTTCTTTGGTATGTTTGTCTGTTCGGTTTGTTTGGGCTCATATGTGAAACAATACACTGAACTTCTATCTTTTGCTTTGGGATCATAAGGATTTATTTAGGTTCATTTGTTTGGTTTGTTTGTTTTGGTTTATTTAGGCTCATAAGACTTTGTTTTAGTTTCTTTGTATGTTTTTCTGTTTGGTTTGTTGGGGCTCATATGTGAGACAGTACACTGAACTTCTATCTTTTGTTTTGGCATCATAAGGATTTATTTCGGTTCATTTGTTTGGTTTGTTTGTTTTGGTTTATTTAGGCTCATAAGACTTTGTTTTGCTTTCTTTGGTATGTTTGTCTGTTCGGTTTGTTTGGGCTCATATGTGAAACAATACACTGAACTTCTATTTTTTGCTTTGGGATCATAAGGATTTATTTCGGTTCATTTGTTTGGTTTGTTTGTTTTGGTTTATTTAGGCTCATAAGACTTTGTTTTGCTTTCTTTGGTATGTTTGTCTGTTTGGTTTGTTTGTGCTCAAATGTGAGACAGTACACTGAACTTCTATCTTTTGTTTTGTAATCATAAGGATTTATTTAGGTTAATTTGTTTGGTTTTTTGTTTTGGTTTATTTAGGCTCATAAGACTTTGTTTTGCTTTCTTTGGTATGTTTGTCTGTTCGGTTTGTTTGGGCTCATATGTGAAACAATACACTGAACTTCTATCTTTTGATTTGGGATCATAAGGATTTATTTAGGTTCATTTGTTTGGTTTGTTTGTTTTGGTTTATTTAGGCTCATAAGACTTTGTTTTAGTTTCTTTGTATGTTTATCTGTTTGGTTTGTTGGGGCTCATATGTGAGACAGTACACTGAACTTCTATCTTTTGTTTTGGCATCATAAGGATTTATTTCGGTTCATTTGTTTGGTTTGTTGTTTTGGTTTATTTAGGCTCATAAGACTTTGTTTTGCTTTCTTTGGTATGTTTGTCTGTTCGGTTTGTTTGGGCTCATATGTGAAACAATACACTGAACTTCTATATTTTGATTTGGGATCATAAGGATTTATTTCGGTTCATTTGTTTGGTTTGTTTGTTTTGGTTTATTTAGGCTCATAAGACTTTGTTTTGCTTTCTTTGGTATGTTTGTCTGTTTGGTTTGTTTGGGCGCAAATGTGAGACAGTACACTGAACTTCTATCTTTTGTTTTGGCATCATAAGGATTTATTTAGGTTCATTTGTTTGGTTTGTTTGTTTTGGTTTATTTAGGCTCATAAGACTTTGTTTTAGTTTCTTTGGTATGTTTATCTGTTTGGTTTGTTTGGGCTCATATGTGAGACAGTACACTGAACTTCTATCTTTTGTTTTGGCATCATAAGGATTTATTTCTGTTCATTTGTTTGGTTTGTTTGTTTTGGTTTATTTAGGCTCATAAGACTTTGTTTTGGTTTCTTTGGTATGTTTATCTGTTTGGTTTGTTTGGGCTCATATGTGAGACAGTACACTGAACTTCTATCTTTTGTTTTGGGATCATAAGGATTTATTTCGGTTCATTTGTTTGGTTTGTTTGTTTTGGTTTATTTAGGCTCATAAGACTTTGTTTTAGTTTCTTTGGTATTTTTATCTGTTTGGTTTGTTGGGGCTCATATGTGAGACAGTACACTGAACTTCTATCTTTTGTTTTGGCATCATAAGGATTTATTTCGGTTCATTTGTTTGGTTTGTTGTTTTGGTTTATTTAGGCTCATAAGACTTTGTTTTGGTTTCTTTGGTATGTTTATCTGTTTGGTTTGTTTGGGCTCATATGTGAGACAGTACACTGAACTTCTATCTTTTGTTTTGGGATCATAAGGATTTATTTCGGTTCATTTGTTTGGTTTGTTTGTTTTGGTTTATTTAGGCTCATAAGACTTTGTTTTGGTTTCTTTGGTATGTTTATCTGTTTGGTTTGTTTGGGCTCATATGTGAGACAGTACACTGAACTTCTATCTTTTGTTTTGGGATCATAAGGATTTATTTCTGTTCGTTTGTTTGGTTTGTTTGTTTTGGTTTATTTAGCCTCATAAGACTTTGTTTTGGTTTCTTTGGTATGTTTATCTGTTTGGTTTGTTTGGGCTCATATTTGAGTCAATATGCTGAACTTCTTTCGTTTGTTTTAGGATCATAAGGGTTTATTTTGGTTTCTTTGTTTTAATTGGTTTGTTCGTTTTTTTGGTTTGTTTAGGCTCATAAGGGTTTTTTGGAATTGTTTGGTTTGTTTGCCTTTTTGGTTGTTTTGGGCTCATAAGTTGAGACGACACTCTAAACTTCTATTGTTTGTTTTTGGATCATAAAGGTTTATTTTGGTTTGTTTGTTTGGTTTATTTGGGTTTTTTTGGTTTGTTTGTGCTCAAATTTTTTGGGGGGATTTGTTTGGTTTGATTGCTTGTTTGGTTTGTTTTGGCTTATAAGTGAGACGACAACACTCTAAAGTTTTACTTTCTTTTTGGGTTCATAAGGTTACTATATACTCTGCTGGGGTAGTTTTAAAGGTTTTACTTCATAAAATTTCTTCCTGAGACAGTACTGTCTAAGCCCTACAAAAGGGAAAAATGTAACCAAGAACAAAATGAGGAAAATCACAGTCAGTGGAAGAAGAGATTACAGTGCAAATATTTTGGCTGAAATTTCTGCACAACCGTCTTTACTGCAGAATTAACGATAACAAAAAAAAATCCTGTTAAAAGTCCTTTAGGACAATATGAAAATGCAAACACCATTACAAATACTTTCTGTTTTTCCGCTGGCTGTGACTTCCTCGTTTCTTTCTTCGTTATGTCATATTTTTGTCAAATTCACGTATATGCAACAACGGCTATTAACCGAGCACGCTAGGTGAGTACGTTTATTACGTTGATTCTATTGGATGATTGTTTCAACTAATAGAAGAGTTGGATATTTTCAGTTTTCTTGAGATTCTCTTTTTTATTCTTGAGATCTGTACGGTTTTACAAAAAGTGTTATATCCTCATTTCTGATTTATGTTAATAATTTGTAAATGGTGTTTCTAATATCAAAATAGTTTGACCTTGTCTTAGATGCCAAATGAAAATATTCTGCACGCAGATAATAGGTCCTTAAAGTACAAAAACCGAAATAAAAATATTCCGCACGCAGATAATAGGTCCTTAAAGTACAAAAAATCTAAATAAAAATATTCTGTGCACAGATAATAGGTCCTTAAAGTACAAAAAATCGAAATAAAAATATTCTGCACGCAGATAATAGGTCCTTAAAGTACAAAAAATCGAAATAAAGATATTCTGCGCTCAGATAATTGGTCCTTAAAGTACAAAAAATCGAAATAAAATATTCTGCACGCAGATAATAGGTCCTTAAAGTAAAAAAAAATCGAAATAAAAATATTCTGAACGCAGATAATAGGTCCTTAAAATACAAAAAATCGAAATAAAAATATTCTGCGCATAGATAATAGGTCCTTAAAGTACAAAAAATCGAAATAAAAATATTCTGCGCACAGATAATAGGCCCTTAAAGTACAAAAAAAAATGAAATAAAACATTCTTCGCCTCCGGACCCGTCTTAGATCTGTTCATACCTGACACCGTCATTTCCTAAGATTTTACTTTCGCTTATGCACAAATTTGGAATCTTTTAGGGCTGTACCTCAATTTCGTCAATGTTGCCAAGTTGAGCCGTGAAAATAAGTGAGCGGAGCTAAATAGTTAAATTTGACAACTTTTATTATCTGCAAAAACTAAATATTAATAATCTGTCGGTTCACAAAGACAACTACACCTTCTTTAGCTGTTTGTAGCTGTATGATCTTAGCTTATTTTTGGCTTATTATTTATCCGCGTTTCTTTTTTTTAAACTTGATGTCTACTTCTACCAAAAACAGTTGCATGCGGAGATCTTTTTCGTTTAAATTGAAGTTTGATTTTTGTAGGTAAATATGGTTCTGTGAATTTCTGCTGAAACGATCATTCCTTAAAGTACTAAGGACATCAAAATAAAAATATTTTTGCCCCGCGAACCCATCTTAGGTCTATTCACACATGGCACCGTAATCTAATAAGATTTTACTTTTGCTTGGTAATGAATTTTGAATCTTTTAGGGCTGCGTCGTAATTTCTTCAGTGTTGCCAAGTTGAGCCGTGGAAATTAATAAACGAAACTAATTGATTAAATTTCACAACCTTTTTATTTCTTGAGCTGTTGGTAGCTGTATGTTTTTAGCTGTTTTTGCTATTTTTTACCCACGTTGTTTTTTTTTGTTTTTTTTTTATTTGGTGCCTACTAGTACCAAAACAAATGCATGTGGAGGTTATTTTCGTTTAAGTTGAACTTTCATTTTTAAAGGCATATATGGTTCTGTAAATTTCCGCTTAAACGATCAGTCCTTAAAACACCAGAACATCAAAATGAAAATATATTTGCCCCGCGGAACCATATTAGGTCTATTCATACCTGGCACCGTAATTTATTAAGATTCTACTTTTGCATGTCTACAAATTTTGAATCTTCTAGCGCTGCACTCTAATTTTGTCAGTGTTGTCGAGTTGATCCGTGAAAATAAATCAGCAAAACTAATTAGTTAGATTTGACAACGCTTTTTATCTGTAAAGGATCGGACACGCTTATATTTTTTCGGCATCGAATTGCAAAGAAAACGGCGGCGATTCGAGCTTGAAAAGTTTCTCAGTTTCTTGTGCCGATTTACAAAAACGGCACTGAATTTCATCGTAATCGTTCAAACAAATGTTCAAAATATGCTCTTCCTGAGGCTTTTCAATCCTCAATCGTTTTCTTCTCTTCAGAAGGAAAATCAAAAGAACTAAGTTTCGATCAGTCATGCAACTATTGTTAAGCTGTAGTTGATTATTAGTTTCCATGATGTTTAGTTTTGAAAATCTTGCGCAAAAAACGCTGTTTTGCACCTCTATCCTTTGCCGACTTAGCTGCTAAAGTCGGTGTCAAAAAAAGTTACGTGTGTCCAGCCCTTAAAAACTAGATATTAACATGGTGCTTCCCATGACAACTAAGCCTTCTTAAGCTTTGTTGCCAAATATTTTTAGCTTATTTTTGCCGACTTTTTACCTATGTTTTTTTTTCAATATTATTATTATTCGGGCTAGTTATCACCAAATCTGTATAACTGCATATAAAGGTCTTTTTCGTTAAAAGTGCGTTATCGATTTTTTTCTAATTTTTAAAGATAGATATGGCTCTATAAGTTTCCTCTTAAACAATTCAGACAATAAGATTTGGTTCCTTTTGGTACTTTAATAACGAGCCAGTTTCTTTTGAATAGAAGAGCTTTTGCAGTGTTGCCTACCCACAAGAAAATCGTTTTTTTTAAGTTCCTCTAGCAATTTATTAGGTTGTTTGGTACTTGTATGATAAATGCCCTACAGCTCAAGTTGTTCATTCATTGACGCATTATAGAACTTTTTTTTTCGCTAGTTTCTTTCAGCTTACCGTGAGACAAGACAAAGAGAAGTGACAGAATAGGAAAATATATAATTTGAGCAATATATTTGCAAATTAGGGGGGGGAGTAAAGTATTCGGACAGTGTGAAGTTAGAAAACAATTTTTACTACATAATATGCTGAATAATTGTGCCTAATACATTAGGCATGCAGACCCGCTATACTGTACTCCCCCCCCCCCTCCTAATGTGCAAATATACAGTCCAAATGTGTTTCTAGAGTGTTAAATTTTTATCTTACTTTGGTATATTTCGGATTGAGCTTCAGAGAAACATATTAGAAGAACATTAGGTAGGGTGTATATTATACAAGTACCGGTTGTTTTTCTTTAGAAGATCCCCGACAAAGATGTGCTAATGCCTCAGAGTAAAACTCGACACTTGATGCACTTGTAAGAGTAGGACTTTTTATTCCATTTTATTTTTATGTTATATTTATTTCTAAAATAAAAATGATTTTTTTTTTTTTTTTTTTTTTTTTTTTTTTTTTTTTTTAATTTTGACTAGCCTTAAATATTTTTCATCTTTGATTTTAATATTAAATTTGTTTCAAGCCTTTAAAATGGAGTATTCTTCCCGTTATTGTTATTCTGAAGACCCGTACTTCATTTAAAAGTAAAAAAAAAATTATGAGACACATTTTTATGCTGTTCTTTGATGATTATCTTTGGCTCTCGAAAATCTCCAAAGAGAATTTCCAGTTGAGCAATACCGAAAACCATAGAATATTGTAGGTACTATAAAGGGTTGAGCAATCTCCGTCAATGCTTTCTTCATGGGTAGAACATAGCTTGTAAGTAGGCCTTAAGGACACCTAGACGGTCAATCATTTTGATCAAAAGCTTCCGTCAATCAATTGATTAAAGCATAATTGACCATCTAGGAACCTGTTTGACGCTTGAATCAAGCGGTGACGGTGATTGATAGAAAGTTTGAATGACTCAATCGGTTCCTAGACGACCAATCATGCTTTAATCAATTGATTGACGGATGATTTTTATCAAAATGATTGACCGTCTAGGGTGTCCTTTAGAAGGAAATTGAATAAAAAAACAAGTTTTTTTTAACTGAAAGTAATGAATGACGTTAAAACATAAAACGAACAGAAATTATTCCGTATATGAAAGGGGCTGTCCCCTCCTCAACGCCTCGCTCTTTACGCTAAAGTTTTTTATTGTTTAAAAAAAATAAGAGTTATGACAAATTCAAACTTTAGCGTAAAGAGCGAGGCGTTGAGAAGGGGACAGCCCCTTTCATATACGGAATAATTTCTGTTCGTTTTATGTTTTAACGTCGTTCCTTACTTTCAGTTAAAAAAAAACTTGTTTTTTAACGTAAGTTAAATACGTAACTTACGAATTAACTTGCGTAACGAACTTCTATATTCATATATTTTTAATACGTATATTAGGGGGCTTGCCTACTAGTCAATACCTCGCTCTTTAAGCTAAAGTTCGAATTGTGTTCCAATTCTTTAAAAATGACCCCATAATCACAAAGGCAGTTATTTAGAATAAATAGCTCTTATGAAAGTACTAAAAAATATTTGGCTTAAAGAGCGAGGTAGCCTAGTGAGTAGGGGGTTAACCCAATCATACACGTAATATTTTTTGTTCGTTTTAAGTTTTGATGTTACTCCTTATTTTCAGTTGGAAAACTTGTTTTTTTATATTTAATTTCTTATCCTTTTTTTTAAATAATGCTGGGAAATCCGGCACCCCCTTCATAGCAATGTCCCTTCCCCCATGAAAACTTCCTTCATGGAAAGATCCTTCCACATAACCTCCAACCCACCCACCCCTCTACTACCAGAAAAAATCCCCCCTGAAAACGTCTGTATACTTCCTAATAACCAATACTATATGTTAACATTGGGCAAAGTTCATAACTTTCAGCCCTCCCCCGGGGACTTCAGGGGATTAAGTCATCCTAAAGGACATACTTATCATATTTTCAACCATGCTGAACAAATGGCTATCTCAAAATTCTGATCAGGTGACTTTGGGAAACAAATGAGCGTAGGACGGGGCCTAGTTGCCCTCAATTTTTTTGGGTCACTTAAAAAGGGCACTAGAACTTTTAATTCCCGATCCAATGAGTCCTCCCACGATATTCTAGGACCACTGGGTCGATACGATCACCCCTGGGAAAAAAAACAAAAAAACAAATAAACACGCATCTGTGATCTTTCTTCTGGCAAAAAATGAAAAATTCCACATTTTTATAGATAGGAGCTTGAAACCTCTACAGTAGGGTTCTCTGATACGCCAAATATGATGGTGTGATTTTCATCAAGGTTCTATAACTTTTAGAGGGTCTTTCCCCCTTTTTTTCGAAAATCAGCCAAATTTTCTCAGGCGAGTAACTTTTGATGGGTAGGACTAAACTTGATGAAAGTTATATGTTTGAAATCAGCATTGAAATCTGATCCTTTGGATGTATCTATTGGTATCAAAAACCAGTTTTCTTCAGTTTTGGTTACCATTGAGCCGGGTCGCTCCTTACTTACAGTTTGTTACCACGAACTGTTTGAAAAGAATAATAGAGCACCCATATAACTACTCTTGTGTATTCTATTATAATATTCTATTATATTATAATATATAATAATATTCTTTTATAATATAAATGTCCCTCCCTCTTCCCATCAAAAATTTTGTTTTAAAAATGCACTCTCTCTAAATTGCTGATGGTTTAATTAAATACATAAGAAGATTTTGCCAATAAACTTGGGCTTATTCCTATATTTTATGCTTAATTTTTTATCTTTTTTAGGCTTTTATAATGATTAAAACGATTTACAATGAGGAATTGCAATTTGAAATAAAAACAGAGCAAAATTGGCTGGAAAACAAATACCCTGAAAAATGTATATTTTTTTAAATACTGTTTTTATATTTTAAATATTGTATGACCTTTATTTGCTACTTGTGTACATGCAAATCATGGTCCATACAGTACCCATATTACAGGCTTAGGCCGTAAATATTCCTTTATTACGGGGTGGACACCATCCTCCCTTCTATATTTATCTGAGGGTTATTTTAAAGTTTGACATAATTTTTACTTTTGAGGTTTCAGACGTCTCACGTTTCACTTTCTCAACCTTAAGAAAGTTGGGATTGCTGTGGTTAGCGTTTCATACAGACAATCTGTCGAGGCTCTATTTGTTTATGCTAGCAAGATTTTGGGTCAGGCTAAGTTAGTCTAACATATGTTAGCCTCTCAGAGAGTCAAAATGTTTGGACTTTGTCACAACAAAAATGAAAAAATCTAAGATTAAATTAAAAAAAATATTTCTGCCTATTAAGTATTTTAAAGAATATCTAGTAAAGTAAAATTAAATCTAAAAGTTGAAAAATATCTATATTGAAAAGTAGGATTTTAGATAAAATTATCTCTAATAAATATGTTTAAAAATAGCTTCAAAAATAAAAAAAAAGCTGTCCTACGTCGCAACACGACGAAGGGATAGATTTAATCGCATAGAATGACATAAATATACATAAATTAACACAAATTAACATAAATTGGCTGACGAGGAGGAGCGTCAAACAAGGATGTATTATGAAAGTGTCCTGTCACGCCCCCTCATCTGATCATGTAAAAAGTAGTAGCTATCAAAAGGCCTATTTATCTTAGCTAATCAATCTTCTAATAGCTTGCATCTTTTGACAGAATATGTGGTTAACTAAACTTTTTGTCAAATAGTGTTCACTGTAGTTTATACTACTTTGTTATAGGAGAAATGCGATGTCCTTGAAATGACGAAGAATCTTTTACCGGATTGGAATTTTGTATCAGAAGTGGAGCAAGTATGCCGAGTTGAGGAGACCTCTTTTCTTCCGGGAATCTCAACACCCAAACAAGAAACAGTAGATGGCAGGATAAGTCCAAGATCAGAGGAAAAAACCACTCCAATTCTGTCATCAATGGATGCCCAGAGGAGACCTTTCAGTAAGTTTGGGATGGTCTAAAAAGAATACTCTATATAGATAGATAGTCAGGATAGTCTATATATTTATTTAGAGGAAGGTATGCGAGTAAGTGTGTGCACAGGGAATGGCAAGGGTCATGTATCCCTCAAAAAATAAAAATATGCGTTCCTTGTTTATTCCTCTAGAAAAAGGTTTATAAGTCCTGGTACGAGTTTAGGTGAGCCTCATTTGGATTGTTGTCAGCTTTTCATGCAGGGTTAAATACAGTAGAAGCACTTAGGTAAAATAACCGTTATCTCAACCCCTCCCCGCCCTAACCCACTCACCACAAATTCATCTGTTTAGACAGTCTGTCTATATCTAGACTTTCATCTGTAAAGGAACAGTCTATATAGCTTGATAGTCTACAATGTCCATATAAGGAAGACACACGAAAAAGTGTATCTAAAGGAAATGACAAGGGTCCCGCTTCCCTCAAACGAAAAAGAAAACCCATATGAGCCCCTCCTTTTTCCTCTCTGTGAAAAGGTTTACAAGTCCTGGTGTGAGTATTGTTGGGCCACGCGTGGATTGTGATACGCTTATTATGCAGGGTCAATATAGACCATTAGACTAGTGTAAGAAAAAAAACAAGGTTTTATGTCTTAGTACCTAGAAAAAAGGCGTTCTGTTATTACACTCCTATTTCTGTCATTCTTTGTCCTTCTGTATGCATGGACTTCCCCAGAAATTCATCCAGGTCACCACTGTCAGTCAGTTCTGCAGGGGCTTATACCACTTTGATTTCTACCTTGAATTTTTTTAGTTAGCCTATAACATGTTCATTTGAAATTTTATTGCATTATTAATATCTCCTGATCTTAATAAGATTTTGGCTCTTTCTTACTCATCATGCTTCCTATTCTCGGCCTGTTTACTTTATCCTTTCTACGTAAATGCTATACCACTAATCTATACTGTTATTCTATACTTAATTCTGTATCTAAACTAAATTCTAAACTTCCTAGTTTCATGTTTTCTAACCCAGGGCGATGAGTTTCTAAAACTCCTTTCAAGTCCAGTTCAAAACGTCTAAATTTATTTTCGAAGACCGCGTTGTCTTTCCAAGACGTCTAAATAACAATTCAATAGGGAAAATCATAAGAGGTGGAAAATCCACCTCTTACAGTGTCTTCCCGTGATTGATGTCCTTCAATCCACCTCTCATAATATCTTCCCCATGATTGGTGTTCTTCAATCCACCTCTTACAAGGTCTTCCCCGTGATTGGTGGTCTTCAATCCACCTCTTACAAAGTCTTCCCTGTGATTGGTGTTCTTCATTCCACCTCTTACAAGATCTTCCCTGTTATTAGTGTTCTTCAATCCACCTCTTATAATGTCTTCCCCTTGATTGGTGTCCTTCAATCCACCTCTTACAAGGTCTTCCCGTGATTGGTGTCCTTCAATCCACTTCGTACAGTGTCTTCTGTGTGATTGATATCCTTCAATCCACCTCTTATAATGTCGTCCCTGTTATTGGTGTTCTTCAATCCACCTCTTACAAGGTCTTCCCCGTGATTGGTGGTCTTCAATCCACCTCTTACAAGGTCTTCCCCATGATTGGTGTCCTTCAATCAACTTCTTACAGTGTCTTCCGTGTGATTGATATCCTTCAATCCACCTCTTACAAGGTCTTCCCTCGTGATTGGTGTTTTTTAATCCACCTCTTACAAGGATTTCCTCGTGATTGGTGTCCTTCAATTGTCTTTTCAATTAGAATCTAGGGTATGTAAACTAGATTCATTCTCTTGACTTGTCTGAAGCAGTGCTAATGGTTGTCTTCAACGTCCGTGCTTCAACCGTTGATATAGAAAAAAAAAGTTTTATGAATGCTATGAAATTTTTCTTGGTTTTAGCGTCATACTTGTATTTCAGGAACGGAAAACTAAAATGGCAAAAAGTTTTTTTGAAAAGTCATGTAGCATGTTCATATATTTCAGTATGCAGATAACTATTTTCCCTAACTATCAGATCGGTCTGGATCTTAAAGAAAAATGTAACAGCCTTAGCCACAAAATTGAACATTAAAATCAAAGCTATTGAATCATTTAAAGATTTTTAGTTATTAACAAGTTGAAGTCTTGTAAAAAGTAGATTTTTTCGCCATCACTTATACAGCAAAAACTACTCCGATTTAGAAAAAAAAACATGGTTTTAACTATTTTCACAATTGAAAAAAAGGTATAAAAAGCATTTTGGAAAAGCTGAAAATACTAAGAAATTTTTAAAACCAATTAATATTCGGAAAAGTGGATTTAGTCAATTTATAGAACGAGCTATATTCTGAAATTTAGGATGAATCTTCAAAAAAAAATGTTACATATCGCCTTTTAAATTAATGCAGCTTAGTCAGAATCCGTATGTACGTAAATAAAAGTCTTATTGTACCTTCACTTTTTTTAAACTTCACTCTCTTTCCTGGGCATGTAAAATGGGTTAACATTGACGGTGCTTATACGCACAAGTATACATTAGGCTTATTCTGATGGTTCTCCTTCTTGTCGTACCATTTTATTTCTTTGTAATTGAAGTTTGTGTATGTTTTTGTAATTTCAATCCCGCTTTCTGGAGCTGCAGTGAGAGAAAAGATGAGATGGCTAGGATACATTTTGCAGATGAAGGATGACAGATTGCCAAAGATTGTCAATGCTGGCCAAGTGTCTAGGACCAAACGAAGAGCGGGTCGTCACCCCAATTTGGTGGGAGGATGCGCGAACTTCTTGGAAGGGTATAAAGAGGGAGGCTTTGAACAGATAAGAATGGGGGAAGAGGCTCCAGGCGGCTTCGTGCTGCCGTGAGTTGTTAGTAGTAGTAGTAGTCTATGGCTGAGCCATATGCTAGTCACATCTGTCGATAAAAAGCTATGTTATAATAATATATTAAATTATATAATATAATACTGACATTATAATATAAATATATAAAAATATTATAATATATAATAATATTGTAATATATATAATATTATGTCGTTGTGTCTTTTGGAGATTCATCTTACAGTTAAGAAACCATCAGTCCAAGCCCCTATCTTTTTTGATTTGAAAAATTACGCCTTCCGTCTGGATTCTGTTTGGTCAGTCACAAATCTTATGCTTGAAAGTTGGACATTGGTCAACTCGTAAAACTAAAGACGGAATAAATGATTGCCACTGTTGCCGTCGTAATTTTTATTAAATGACAAGTAATACTACAATATTGCACAGGCACTAGGGTCTCCTGAAAAGTAAAGAGTCTCACCAGTGTGGGCCAGGGACCAATAACTTCTTATGAAGTCTAAACAAAAGTATTTAACTTAGATAACAACGAGACACGAGAAGTACTAAGAGTCTTCTGTTGTGCAATAAATAAGATATCAGTCAATATATTTTGTACTATGGATCAGCCATAGTCCATTTACTTTGTTGTGGAGTCTTCTGTTGTGGAATAATTAAGATATCAGTCCATATATTTTATATTATGGACTATCCATAGTCCATATATTTTGTTGTGGAGTCTTCTGTTGTGGAATAATTAAGATATCAGTCCATATATTTTATATTATGGACTATCCATGGTCCATATATTTTGTTGTGGAGTCTTCTGTTGTGGAATAAGTAAGATATCAGTCCATATATTTTATATTATAGACTATCCATAGTCCATATATTTTGTTGTGGAGTCTTCTGTTGTGGAATAAATAAGATATCAGTCCATATATTTTATATTATAGACCATATTGTGGAGTCTTCTGTTAAGGAATAAATAAGATATCCGTCCATATATTTTATTTAACTAAACTGTACTCAAATAAGTATAATCGACTAAAGATCGAAAAACATTGTTTGGAGGTCATATTATTTGTGTTTGTTCAAGAAAGACGGATTTCGGAAGCAGTAAAGATAGCCAGCTTTGATTGAGGGACTTCCAGAGTAGTGTTATTAACATTTGCCATTTAACAGAACACCTCTTAGTTGTTCGGTTTAAAATTGAGTGAAAGCATAGAGAGGTGGCTTATATGCTAGGGATGCATGCAAGGCAGGAAAATGAAAGCTGGGTTGATCATTTATCTTTTGTAGTCTTTGCAGTGAATACGGCTTACTCTTGTTTTTTAAAAGAAGCACCAATTTTTTACAATATTTGAGGGATCCTAGAGTATGTATGAATGAAATACAAAATGACAGAACATATTACAATCTAGATCAATATAAACAGGAAATCGCTGTGCGTATTAAAAAAGCGATGAAACAAGTTAAAGAGAATTTGGAAGTTGCAAAGACAATACAAAACGAAAATTATGTCAGGAAAAGTCAAAATGAGATAAAATATAATTTAGGAGACCTGGCTTATGTACAAAAAACCAACCTAGAAGGAACAAAGAAGTTAAACTAACGTTTTTATCTTCTTTTTTTTATAATATTGAATGTCCCTCTGAAAAATATTTTTCAATGTAGGACTATCCATGCACCTAAACACCCCACTAGATTTTTGAATTCCTCCATCAGAAGAAAAAAAAACTGTTGTGATTTATCGATCTCAACGTACGTGTGATTGTGATTTCTAAATCATAAAGCGCATATGGAATACAAAGCGTAATAAACCGTACAGTGTTATTGTCGCAGAGCGTACGACCTTTACTTTTATCATAATTCCAGTTGCACCTATGAGAGGAAGAGGCTATAATAGAGGACTCAATACACGGAATGATGCATTTCGTCTGCGACCGTCAAATACCTCACGGCCTCCTTCTTTGCACGTTGATGACTTTGTTGCAATGGAAACATCTAGTAGTTCCACCTATGGAAAGGTACAAGTTTTTAACTGTCTTTGTTTTTATTTTTTTCTCTTTTTATGCTATTATTTTCTGTTTTTCTTTTTTATATGTTTGTTTTGCTCAAGTGTTCGCGTTACCCATCTTTGTTTTCTTGCTTTCTTTTTGCTCATGCCTCTTCCTATTTCTTCTTCTTTCGTTCTCATTCTCCATAGTTACTACTAATTGCTTATGTTTTCGATATGGTTCGTCGATTTTTGGCTTTTTAAGTTGCACCACCCCAAAAGCATTCATGGTAAGGTTACACGACAGGAATCCTGTCTTTTTGACAGGCTCTCAATACAGATGATAGAGTGACAGTATACAGCCAAATATCACAGGATTTGATCATTTTGTGCCTTATTTTAATGCATAGTTTTGTCGAGTAAAACCTAGCATCGATTTGGAGAAACAATTTCTTCAGTTCTTCCAGCTGAAAGTTAACTAATACTCTTTGGGATAGAAATAATAATCATAGAAGATAGATTTTTCAAGATTTTGCCGTTACTTCTAGATTAGTCGCACTGATCTAGAATCGAAGATTCCAGTTCAATCATTTTGTTATTCACATATACAAGTATATATTTAACTAGGCCAATGGGGAGACGAGTTCGAAAAACTAGGCCTAGACAAAAATAAAATAAAAAAATAACACTACAGTGCAAAGACAAAGATACAATAAAACAACAGTAATATGAAAGTAGTAGCTACCCCAGGATTAATAAATAAATATAAAAAATTTTGTTATTATCGAATATAAACTAAAAGAAAACCAAAAGGCCCTTTTTCAACAAAAGCAACAAATCATACAAATAACTTTACCTTATTTAATATAGAAGTAAATTTATCGGTAAGATCCCTGTGAACATCTCAGCAAATAAGAATAAATAGCAGAAACTAGCGGAAATCCGCCTTTTTCATTTTTAAAGCTTTATGTTTATACTATAATTACTTCAAAATAACTATTGGCACAACGTGGATCAAAAACCTTCATAATCTCTTATAAGTTGTGCCCTCTACTAGTGCTACTAACAGTTCACCACAGCACCAAGCCGCCTGAGCCCAACACAGCCGCGCACAATCCTCTTTCACCCCAATCTGTTCAAAGCTTCACGCTTAATACCTCACTCTTCAAAAGCTGTGGCCCCTGTAGCTTATGAATTCCAAGATTAGTGTGGTAAGTTTACTGGTTTTGTGGTTAGCTGCTTCCAGCCCCTTTTTATGAACTATGGGGGAAAATTCTTGCCAGCAACGAAAAAAAGAGAACATCGATATTACCAAACTGATTTTCCTTAAAGGTGCATTGAAAATTTACGGTACATTGAAGGGAGGAGGGCTTGAATGGCTTTTATTTGTGACTTGGGAGAGGGGACTTATTACGTTTGTGAAATCAGCTCTCCGTTCTAGTTTCTTCGAAGCAAATGATTATTATCTAGCTAAGAGAGTGGATTGTTCTGTTCGTATTAGTGTGTATCTTCCCACAGACTACAATAATGACCAGTCTGGGCGTAAATTTGCGCTGTCCTGGGGAAAACTAGGTTCATGTATAGACAAAATTCGACACTTAGGTTTACCTTGCATTATAGCTGGTGACTTTAATTGTAATCTGTCCGAGCCGAATTCTCAAGCTTCACCGCGTAAAAAAACCCTAGTTAAGGGCTTATTTAGCGATTTCTTGTGTGTTTTAGATAAATCGTCCGATTTTTACGTATGTTCACACGTCCTCGCGAACTGCCAACCTGGACCACGTTGTAGTATCGTCAGATTTGCGAGCGGATATAGTAAAGGTTGTGTTTGATTATCAGTTGTCTGATCATCTTCCCATGACTTGCTCTATCGGTTTGCCATCTTCTGGTCACCAAACCAAACCTCTTTCAGCACCTCGACAACATCGTAACTGGTCGAAAATTGATCAAGCCCTATTCATCGAGTCGGTAGGTTCAGTCCTGAATAAAATCAGCGTCCATTTCATCTCCTTCAGAAGTCACTTCAGTTACCTCAAAAAGAGGTTTCGATTTGTACCTCAAAAAGAGGTTCGCTTCGCAGAAAAACAAGCTGTTCCTTAGCAACGAATTCGTGAAGAAATCATTCCCGGGTGGTCGTCAAATCCAGATCTCGTTATTTCATGTAGTCAAGCCAAATTATTGTTTTCAGTATGGAAAGAGTGTGAATGTCCAAATACGGGTCTTGTGAACAGCATACGGATTTTAACGAAGTGAAAGTTTTCTAAGGCCCTGGCTCGGCATCGGAAAAATCTAGTCAATCATTATTCTGCCCGTGCCAAACAAGATAGAAATATGATCTTCAAGTTTGTCTCTCGTTCTGCAAAAAAAATTTTCACCATCCCCAGCCGACATCCCTGAAGATGAATGGTATGCCCATTATGAATCGGAGTTCTCAGCCCCTGACCCCTCCATAGAACAATCTTAAGAGGCTGCCTTAGATCAGTTTCTATCTTCTCATCCCGATGAAGATTTTATCGTTAATACCCGCTCTGTTGAAGATGCCATCTGTAGACTCAAATGGAAAGGCTCATTGGGCATTGACGAAGTCAGTGCGATCCACTTGAAATACGGAGGTAAACTTATCGCGGCATATCTCTCTCTGCTTATGCACATGATTTTCTCTCAAGGGAATGTTCCTCCCTCTTTCTGCATCGGAGATCTGACTCCCATTTCAAAAAAGGGAAAATCTGAAATTCAATGTGCAGCATTCTGTCTAATAACTGTAGCTACGTCACTGTGCAAGCTCTTCGAGTTACTGTTTATACTTGAAAAAGTATGCTACACTTCTCCGCATCAGTTCGGCTTCAAGCGAGGAACTGGATGTGCTGATGCCTTAACAGTCGTTGCTAATGTCTTGATAGATGCCGAATCTTCTGGAGAGAGCCTTTCTTTGGCAGGACACCACATTAGACGTGCATTCGACTCTCTAATCCATGTTGCGATGCTTTTAAAGGCCGGTAAACGTGGGTTGAATCTAGCTGTCATTCGTTCTCTCAGGAATCTGTATTCTAGATTACAAATCCGACTGAAGCTACCTCCTGACAAGGGTTTGACCCCCCATTCCGCGCACCCGACTAGTTCCAGTCAAGAAAGGAGCGCATCAAGGAGCAGTCACCTCTCCAGACCTTTTCAATAACTGTGTCCTTGATGCACAAGATCAATTTCAATCTTCGCTGATTCTGTCATCTGCTAACTAGTCTTTGGTATGTTACGCGGACGACATCCTGAATCTTAGCCGAACCCCTCAGCAGATAATTGATATCTTCGAAATCCTTGAAGCTGAAGTTGGACTTTAGTTAAACTCTTCAAAATCGGAAATCGTCCTATTCAATTGGAAAAATGATTTTTGTGTTCCTACTATTGCCCTCGGTTCTAGCTCTGTCCAGCCAGTGGATCAGCTCATTTATCTAGGTTTACCCCTAGGTTCGTCTATCCGTCACACCCGAAAACTTCTCCTCGAACAGCTTAAACGACGAATTTCAGCGTCTTACGCTTCAGTTGTATCGTGCAAACTCCGATTCAACCGGCTGCTTCTAGAAAGCTTGTATAAAGCCATTGCTCTTCCTCACATTTTATATGCCTCGTCCTTCTGGAAATTTCTCACTAAAAATGACCAGAATAAAATCAGAGTGAATTATTTTCGTTTTGTGAAGTATTTGCTTCGTCTACCTCCGTCGTATAAGATGTCGCAAGTAATTGAAAAATTTAAATATGCAGACTCTGGCGTCGCAGTCACTAGACGAATATCAAAGCAAAATAGAAAAATACTGTAAAAGCTACGCGAATGGTTCCAACTGCTCATTCTGTGAATCAGTGATTCGTTTTCTTTGTTGTTTCAGTTTGTTGTAGATTGTGTCTTTTTTTCTTTTTTTTTCTTTTTTTTTCTTTTAAGTGCTCCGTCTTTTTGTGTGTTGATTTGACGGGTTTTTCAATAAATAAATAAATAATAAATAAATCAAAACATACTGCGTGTATCCAGGTCATCTAAATAGGTCATATTTGAAATTATGTTTTCTGGATATCCCTTTGGAGCAGTGGGCCCTTGTGGCCTGAGTTTTGGCTTAGTCTGTTGAGTCAATCTGCAATATCAAATCAAGTCTTTTTTTTTTCCAAAAAATAAAGATTATTCTCATTGGCATGGCCCAAACATGGTAACTTTTAGTCATTAATTAGTTGTTAGATAAAAAAAACTATAAGTAAAAAATATGGTCGCCACAAGAAACATTTATCAACGAGCGCATGCGATAACAAAAATAATAGATATTCCTTCTATTTACCCAAGGCTAGATTGACTTACTTGATTTTAGTCCCGTCTGTCCTCGGAGATCGTTTTGGGGCCTCGTCTTTAGCCAGTTCATTCATATGCCTCCTGAAGGTGCTTCTGTTGTTCGCCAAGCGGAGGAGTTGTGGCAGGTTATAGGGTGAAAAGTTTTCTTTCCATCTCTTTGGGGGGGGGGGGCGACCTCTGCGACGAGGACCGTGTACTCGTCCATCGAAGGCTATCTTGGGAAGACGAGTGCTAGCCATGTGTTGAGTATGTCCTAGCAATTTGATTTGTTGTAGTTTTATTTTATTAAGTATTGTGAGTTTGACTTTCAGACTATGGAGAAGTTTGGAGTTTGAGACTCTGTCGTGGTAGGTGATACCAGCGATACATCGTAGGGATTTGGTTTCCAATGCAGCTAGGCGACACTGATCGTCAGTTTTAAGCTTCCAGGATTCAAAGACATACATGACAATTGGAATAATAAGGGAGTAGAAGAGTCTAGTTTTGAGAATTATTGATAAATTCTTATTCCTCCTGATGGGCATCAGGGTTTTAAAACTGGAGTTCGCAAGTGTCAGGCGTCTCTTGACGTCTTTAAGTTAAGGCTAGATTATGTGCATTGAAATCATTATTTCATGTTAAGCTTTATGAGACTTTAAGTTGGCTACGTAAATTAATTAGCACTCCTTTGGATTCGTAGCTCCTTAAATGAAATAAGGGAATAGTATCCAACCATGAGGATATGAACCTAAATCATTGATGTATTTGGACGCAGATATTGCCTTGGATGTCGCTTTTGACACTAGGCTATAGAGTATAGTCCCCTTATTTGTATTGTTTGGTTCTGCTCTTGAAAGGAGTCACATTGGGTTGGAAAAAAGGTTGTAATAAAGTGGGGAATCAATGGCAGATGAGATCAGGATATGCTTCGAAGATAAACTTCTCTTAGGGCCAGAAAGCACGTCACCTTCATTGTTTTGGTCACAAAAATTGCCATTATCAACTTGGTGGAAGCGATGAAAGACTTGAGAGCCATGACTAATTACAGTAAAGCCAAGACAAGTCAGTTCTGTGAGCCATTTGAAGGCAGTTGGAGACCAAAAAAAAATTAAAGACTTATGACTGACCATATAGGTTATATTTTCGTCATGGCTTTTCCAGGCAAAGATGATCAAGGATTTTTTTACTTTTTTCTGATAGTGCATGTTTCTATTGGGACCAGGGGTGGGGTGGCTCTAGAGTAAAATCTGGGGGGGGGGGGTAGTGTGACAAGGGCGCCGATAAACAAAATCTTTGGGGGGATAAAATAATAATAATTTGTTTTTTGCCCTATTTCGATAATTACAAAAATGCACTAGAGGAGTACAAACAAGGAAAAATTAAAAAAAAAACAAATAATTAACGATTATACAGTAAAGTGACTAACATGTCTAACGAAGGTAGACAAATAAGTAGAAACTTCAATCAATAACAAGAGACAGGAGCTGTCAGTCTACCCAACCGCCTATAATAGATAGTTAAGCGGAAAGTCGTATGTTTTCTTACACCGGTCTTCAAAACGAACCGATAATTCATCCATCTTAACACATATATCGAAAACAGGGTATTTTTTGCTAATGTACGTGTTCCGAAACCACAGAGGCTACTGACAGACCTTTGGGTAGTTTAGCTATTGCGATAAATAAGAAGTTTGCCGCTTTTGTGTTAGATTCAAGTGACATTTATATTGCTATTGAGCTAGGATTTTTTGCATTGTTGTGTGTTGTATGCCGACTAATTACCGTGCCCATACTTCTGATACGAAGTTTGCATCAGCCTGTATGTCACTATCAGAGATTTTCCATAAAATGCAAGCTATCAACAGATGGCTTGTCATCTGTGGTCATTTCAATAGAAATTTGAATGACCCTTGACTGCCGCTTTCACAAAGTTTTTGTCGTCACTTCCGCTCGGCATGTCTGTCCTTCCTAAATCTAAACACTTCTCTTATGTTAATAATTGTGGGTCAACCTCAAACCTCGAGTTTGTCCTGTCTGATCATCCAGGACTTCAATCTACCACTATTACCGTTTCAGATGACATTTTATCAAGCAACCATCTACACCACCAGTTCAACATTTACGTATCCCCTTCACAAAATTAAACAAATCCCCGTTGATTTACAAAACTATCATGGGATCACATAGATATATCGTTCTTTCAGAAAACACTTGGTTCTTTGCTGATAAAAATTAAACTCCCTTTCCACCTTCTGACTACTTCACTGAAAGGGAATCCACTAAACCTTGATAGCTTTTAGCTGAGTTGACGCATACTCTTAAGGCTGCCTCTTCTGTATCTGAGCCTTCGACAAGGGTAAAAAAAAAGGCTCAAAAAAATTGTCGAATAAAGGACGATGAATTGCAAGATACCAAGCACCATCATAAGTTTTGGTTTCGGAACTGGACCGACTATAATCGTCCTCACTCGGCTGTTATTTTTCAATGGTTAAGTCAAGCATACGTCAGTTCCGAAAAGTTCAAATGGCAACACGTGAGATAAAAATCATCCTCAGCAGCTTTGGGGGAGAATTTCAAAGCTGACATCAAATTTCTCCTCGTAATCTAACCCTATTGATGTCACTTCGTGGGAAAGACATTTTTCCTCGCTTTTCTCTGATGATCCTCCTACGGTTGAAACCAGTTATAGATAGATATAGATACCATAAATAGATAGATAGATTTATCCACACGAAAAGCCCAATTGGGTCACGGTGACATACGCAAAACAAGCGAAAAAATACAGCAACAAAACAGACTGAAAAGACACTAAAACTGATTATTTAGGAAAATCATTTCGATACCTCATCCCTACCCGGACGAACTTACCAGTATTATTTATATTTAAGTAACACCTACTTCTCAAAACTTCCAAAATCCGATTCCCCCCCGACCTCCCTACCAAATATTTCCAAGTGCAACTCCCTCAACTCCCTACATTCCCGTCAAAACTAATGCAGACTCATCCATCCCTCCACACATAGGTGACCATCCCTCAATCTATGCTCTCCTCCACCATATGTGAAAACTTGACCACCAAAGGAACTTTGTTATTGTTACACCTTCAGCTGTCCATACCCAAAGTCGTCTCATGAAACCTGGTAAAGCCCTAGGATATGATGGGATGCAAACTGAGCACTTCCTGTACGCTACCCCACTTCTTATATAGTATTTGTCACTACTATTTCAAGCTTGTATTTCTCTACCGTGTATTCCAACTGATCTTTCGGAAGGTCTTGTTACCTGTGTGTTAAAGAAGGGCAAAAACCCAAAGGTTTGTGAATTGTACAGACCAATTATTATTTGCTCCTCAATTGGTAAGCTTTTTGAAAAGCTGATCTTTCAAGAAGTAAAAACAATGTGTGACCATTGGGACAGCCAGTTTGGATTTCGCGAATGCTTGGGTGTGTAATACGCACACGCAACTTTTCGTGCTATTTTAGACCGCTATAAGATGCTGAAAAAGAATCTGTATGTGTGTGCAATCGACATTTCAAAGCCGTTCTCCAAATCCATCACTGTTCGGAAAGGTGTGAAGCAAGGCTTTGTGCTTAGCCAGTTCTTTTCAATAATGCTTATAGAGAACAGATTCCAAAACAGAAGTATAAAAAACACATGCGGTGCAAACATGGAATTCTAAAGCTTTCCGAATGTATATTTGTCAAATTGCCCTTTAATTTTTGCCAGCATACCTTATGTTTTACGGAGTTTGTGACAAGGGTGTCAATAATTGAACAAAGCTGACAAATTTATTTAAAAAAAAAAGAATGAGAGAAAAACAAGGAATGAGGGTGCCAGAAAAAATCGTTGGGGGGAGGGGGTGTTGGGATCTCCTTGAATCCCCTCCACCTTGGATCCACCAGTGACTGGGACTTTTATGGCTCAAAGGCAAAGTAGGTGCGTTTGAAGTGGCTTTCTTCTGATGATCTTAAAGCTGCCTGCATTGCCACGGCACATGGACAATATTGCCTGAAAGCATAAAAAGCCTGGACTATTATCACTGAAAAGCATAAAAGACCTACACATCCATCACCTCACTTCTAGTTTTCAATAGTATTTTCGTGGGCATTTGAAATGAAGAAGCATTTAAGTTTTCCAGAAGGGGAATTCATTTTTTGGGATGAGTGCCACTGAGTAAATTTTGGAGCTAGTCTTATATGCCTTATACTACTTTTACCTAAAATATGACAGATAGTCAAAACAAATCAGAAAATAAGACGAATGAACATTAATTGACGTTTTATCTTTAAACTTTACATGTAAATTAATTTATCTAGAGTCTGTCATTAAAAAAACAAAATATGAAGTAATTTTGATAGCAATGCCTTCCAAATCAGTCAGCAAAAATGAGCTGCCAGTCAGTGAAATCCATTTTTTGATGGGTTCTTTCTATTCATTTGTATGTATTTGAAGTGTCTACATCAGCTAATTGAGAAACGTTTTGTATTTTTCTTTTTTGGCTAAAATGGCTGAAATTTATTCAAGTCAAAAATACTGATCGAGACAATGACAAACTAAAGCAAATCGGAGATCGTCCATTAAACGGGTCTTTAAGTAGTCGCTCTGGCAATATACCCTTACCATGGAGTGAGGAAGTTGCTCTGAGCTGCAGTATGAATATTGCCTCCATCAATATGGGTCTTTGAATCCTCGGCTGCCGTTTTCGACATCCATATGCCTTAACAAAGTTTCTAACGTCCTTAAAGATCTCTGGCAATTTACCCTTACCATGGAGCGAAGAAGCAGTTCTCAACTGCAATATGAATATTGGCTCCATCAATACTGCTACTACTACTACTAACAACTCACCGCAGTACAAAGCTGCATGAGGCCAACATAGCTACGCACGCTGCTCCTCCATCCCAATCTATTCAAAGCCTCCCTCTACACCCTCCCAGGAAGTTCTTATTTCCTTTAAATCTTTCTTTATGGATAGATAAATAGATAGATTTATTTTCCATATAACAGTAAAATAATTACATAACAATCTACAAATCCCCACAGAGGCTCCATGGCCTGTAGGAGGGGGATTATGAAAAGATCAAATAAACATTAAACATTTAAACGCTTAAGATTTAAACAATATAAACATAACATTAATATTTAAACATATAAACATAAGTATTTTAACTTTTAACATGTAAAGCATTTGCTTAATAAAAAAAATAAAAATAAAAAAAAAAGGAGAGTTCACTAAATAAGCTTTATCAAACTACAGTGAATCACAACATCTATA
Source organism: Artemia sp. Qi Xiang Cuo (assembly GCF_049724085.1). NCBI lineage: Eukaryota > Metazoa > Arthropoda > Branchiopoda > Anostraca > Artemiidae > Artemia > Artemia sp. Qi Xiang Cuo. Next base: position 16,111,909 of record NC_142805.1, read on the forward strand.
AAAAAAAAAGGAGAGTTCACTAAATAAGCTTTATCAAACTACAGTGAATCACAACATCTATATATATAAAAAAAAATAATAAAAAAAAAAAAATTAAATGAATAAAACTATTGGCAGAAGACAAAAGTAAAGAAAATTAATCACATGAAAACAAATATTTTTTTACTAGTCTTTTGAAGGTGCCAAACGAGTGGCATTCTCGAGCCGAATCAGGAAGGGTGTTCCATGTCAAATGACACGCAACAAGAGGATTAAAATTAGATCTTATTTTTGGTGTATGGGGAATTTGGGTATTTAGAGAACTACGGAGTTAATAATTTGACCGATCAGGTACAAAAGAAGATGTAAATCTAAGGGACCTAGGAATATCACCATGGAGCTGAAGTAAAGCGAAAGACGCACAGGAAAGAATATAAAGTTTTTTAATATCAAGTAACGGTTTAGTTGCCGAACGATTTACATCCTGGATAAGATTTATAGCTTTATCATAAGTATTCGAAAGCGGTTTGAGAAAGGAAGGGAAAGTAGACATCCATATGACTGAACAATAGGAAACATAAGAATGAATTAGGCTATGAAATAGGATTCTTAGAATTGGCCCTGGAAAGATTTGTTTGAGTTTTCTTAGAATACCGAGGTTTATGCATACCTTCATTTTAATCAAATCAATATGGTGTTTAAAAGATAAATTTTCATCTAGGAGGATACCTAGGAAACGGACATGGCAATCCTTTGATCTACTAATAAAGCATTTGTATATATGAATTTCAGATAATTGAGGATAAGCCTGAGATATACGAGAAAAAACTAAAAAACTAGTTTTAGAAACATTTAAGGCAAGAGAGTTAGCATCAAACCAAATTGAAACTCTCTCAAAGAGGTCCACTAACTTTGTACGAACTTCATCCTCTGTTCTCCCAGAAGTAATAAGGGTGGTATCATCGGCAAAAGTAACAAGAGAATCCGAGGTATGCAAACTATAGTTGTGGGTAAGGGAGACTGTTGGATGACATAGACGACCGCAATAAAGAGGATTTTTATTTCTAACTGCAAAAATTAGGTTATTTATATAAATTAAAACAGTGCCGGCCCTAAAACTGACCCTTGAGGGACCCCCTGGTTAACACTTGATGGTGAGCGAAAAAGTGGATCAACAGAAATTATTCTACCAGACAAGAAAGACTTGAACCAATCAAACGCACTACCTCTTACGCCAAAATGAGAAAGTTTAAATAGAAGAACACTGTGGGTTAAAGAATCAAAGGCTTTACGAACATCTAGAAACAAAGCAGCAGGAATCAAATGGGAATCTATGGCAGAGTGAAGATAATTCAGTAAAACTACACAAGCATGCTCAGTCGAATGATTTGCTCGAAAACCAAATTGAAAATTGTGAAAAAAATCTTTAGAAGTAAGAAAATTATTAAGACGAGAAAGCATCGCCTTCTCAAATATTTTGCTAAACACAGACAACAAAGAAATTTGGTCGATAGTTGGCTGGATCATTTCGTGTCCCCTCCTTATATAATATGATGACTCGAGCACGCTTGAGAGTACTCGTGAAAATACCATGCTGAAAGGAGAGGTTAATAAGTTTTGTTAAGGGATAAATAATGGAAGGAAGTATGAACTTAATTACTTTAGTAGGAATATTATCAGGGCCAGAAGACGAACAATTTTTCAATCCCATAACAATTTTAGCTATTTCTTTCTCCGTCGCTGGTTCCAAAGACATTGACTTCATACAAGGTGGCCCAAGATAGGACCTGAAGTTGGATCCTGAAGGAGAAGAACCAACAGCCGAAGCGGTCCTTTTGCCAATATTCGCAAAATATGAAATAAATGCATCTTGAACATTCAGTTCACCTTCGATGATTTTGCCATCGAGATCCAAAAAAGAAGGGGCTGATGGAGACTGAAAAGAGGGCCTAAGCACAAAAGTTATAAACTGCCATGTTTTTCGTATATCTTTTCCACAATCTGAAAAACAATTAAAATAATACTGGGACTTGGCCTTTCGACACAAAGAATTATAAAAATTCCTATAAATTTTTAATCGCTGAAAGCAAATAGCTTTTATTGAAGGGCTAGCAGACTCAAAGGCCCTCCAGAGATTATTTTTTCTCCTACAACTCCCAAGGAGACCAGGGGTCATCCAAGGATTTAGAGGAAAAGCATTCTTAGACTTACGATTAGAAGGTAAAACAGAACAAATATCAAGAACAGCGTCTTTAATAGACTCATAAAAAGTATCAAATAAATTACAAAAATCAGGATCACTCTCTAAACCACCCCAAGAAATTTCTACCAATCTTGACCTAAGAAGCATCAATTCCACTTCACCAAAACTAAAAGGCCTCTTACCAGACTCACTAGTCCTCTCAATAGTCAGTTTATCAAAACAGTATCTAGAGTAAACAGCGAAATGATCGGAAATGTCGCTCAATAAAACATAATTTTTGATCAAGGTGGCCGTACAGAAAATATTGTCAATCAGAGATGACGTAGTCTCTGTTATGCGAGATGGGATACATACAGAAGGTAAAGTACCTGCGGCAAGCATGGACGACAGAAAATCCAAAGATACAGAAGACTTTATATCAATCAAGTTTATATTAAAATCTCCCATAATAATTAATTCAGTCAACTGTTTTAGGATGGTATCCAGTAGATCATTAAGGGTGTGTAGAAACCGTGGAATAGAGCCACGAGGAGATCGATAAATAATACCAACAATTAAATCCTTACCTCCACATTTAATATCTACGAAAAGTGACTCAAAGACACCTTCAATATTTCTGGATAAATCCATTCTAAAAGAATATGGGAGATTATTAGAAATATACAAAGCAAGACCACCCTTGGCCATCTTTTGTCGATTCAATCGTTCCATTTTATAACCTTGCAAATCCAAAAGCATATCATTTTTAGAATCTAAAAAAGTCTCGCATAAACCAACAACGTCAGGTAGCCCATCCGAAACAATCTGTTTTAGATGGTCAATTGAAGAACAAAGACCCTGGATATTCAACTGGAGCACTGAAAAATATCCATCCCGCTTGACAGCCTCCCTCAGACTAGAAACATATTTACTTATTACTGTGTGGTTCACTGTGATCAAATCACTGTTGACATGTCCGATAGAATTATTGATAATGCTTAAAACATCTAACCGTTTATTTTCGAGCTCAAAAGTCGTCCTACAACTGGGGGCGTTTCTAATTTACAAGTAAAAAAAAGACAATAAATTTTAGATATGGCATTAAATCATAAAATATACATACACAAAAAAAAAAAAAAAAAAAAAAAAAAAAAAAAATATATAAGCAAAAACCGCGAATTATTGAATCTTTCGTATAATTTATTTACCAGGGGGTTTGGCCAAAATTTGCCCGCGGTCAGTCCATAAATTAAATTTACCGAAGCAATCTCTTGCCGCATTTAAAATTTCACGACGCTTTTTTTGTTAGCGATTCTGATAAAAATATTAAACTCTTTGCTAGTTTAGTCTTTTCTTTGAAAACAACTCGAGCTAATTCCACATTTTTGAAGCGTATTAGCACTGGAGACACTTTAGATTGATCGTTAGAGTCATTCAAACTAAATCGATAAACATTTACAATATTATTAACTTCAAAACCAGGGATCAGCATCTTGTCTTTAATGATAACCGATACTTCTTTCTTTAGATCATTTCCAGGCCTCTGCCTTACTCCATTCATCACTAAGCAATCCAACATCTTTTCTTGTTCAAAGTCATCCACTTTCGATTCCAATGATAAAATCCTACTTTCCAAGCTTATAACCACTGCAAATAGTCCTCTGAGCGATTTTTCTATTTCTTGAAATTTTGGATTGTAATCAATGGAAATAGCATCATGAATTTTTTTTTACTATAATATCAATTGCTTGATTTGCTGTATCAGGGTCTGTAAATTTAGCCTTAACTTGACGGGAAATCTCAGCTGTAAGATTTACTTGCGTCCGATTTAATTCATCCTGGGTAAGAGCTTTTTTTTGCAGGATTAGGCTAGGCGCCAGTGAGTCTTCTGCACTAACGCTCGCTGGGTTTAATGCTAGACAAGTAGGTGATGACGATTTATAAATGTCTGGAAACGAATCTAATTCGGTAAATGCTTTACCAACATCTTTTTCCGTTCTTTTGCGAGCACTAAGGATATCCGAAAGCAATTTCAAATTAGACTCTAAAACTTGGTGCTCAGAATGATCGCCGTAGCAAAAAACTGTATATCTCCATAATCCTTTAGCACCACTTTTTGACTGCAAAACAACTGCTGGCCAAGGGGGGTAACTTTTGAAACTAGCGAGAACAATGTCAAAAGGCTTGAATTTCGACATGAGCGTAGCACTGAAAATAAATAATTACTTATCATTGAGTGGGCCAGTTAATCCAGTAATTTGCAAATAATTTCAAATAATTGCAAGTAGACCAAGTATTTCAATGCACGATTCAGATGATAATAGTGCTGAATACTAATCCAAAACTACAATCCATAAATAATCCTTAAGCCGTAATCACATGCAAGTCACTTGTGTAATCAGATTTTAGCTTAATAATTTCTTACGCAAAATCAATTGGCTCCGTGCCTAGGTTTATCCACAAGTAAAAAATTAATCCATGAAATGGACTTTTTATTTTAAGATGTGAACCGGTCAGAGACTGAATGAGTACTGGATACTCTTATCCCAGACGAGGACGACCTGCTTTCCATTTAGACCTAGACGGTTGGCTGAAAAGGACAATCCTCTGCAATGTGTCATCCTTCATCCGCAGAACGTGCCCTAGCCATCCCAATCTTCCCTTCATTATAACCCTAGAAAGAGGAATTGAAGCACATTTTTCGTACAGCCTACTGTTTGAAATACGGTCAGTCAGCCGGGTATCCAGAACAATTCGTAGGTGATTTCTCTGGAAAACATCTAGTAAATCTTTATCCGCTTTTCGGAGCGCCCATGCTTTAAAGCCATATTTGACCACTGTCATCACTTTACCTCCCAATATTCTAATCTTGGTTTGCAGACTTATCTTCCTATTCTTCCAAACTTTTTTTAACTGTGTAAAAACACTCTGAACCTTGGCTACTCTACTTTTAACACCTTCATTGCTCCCATCGTCTTTACTAATACTACCAAGGTAAGTGAAGCTGCCCAACTGATCAATCTTTTCGTTACCCAACGTCGCCTTTTCATCTTCACTTATTCCTTACTTCTAAAAGATCATTCATTTTGCACATACTTTCATCTTTGGTGCTTAAATCATCAGCATAATCTAAGTCCAGGAGACTTTTTCCTCCTCATTTGATTCCGTGGTCTCCCATTACCTTTCCTGTGCTCCTTAAGACAAAGTCCATGAACATAATCCATATAAAGGGGATAGAACATAACCCTGCTTAACTTCTGATTTAATACAAAACCAGCTGCTAACCTCATTTCCTACCTTAACGGCAGCAGTGTTATTTTCGTACAATCACTTTAATGTATTTGTCTGGTATACCGTACAAGGATAAGACCTTTGCTAAAGCTCTTCCAGCAACAAAATCGAACGCTTGCTCATAATCTATAAAACTGAGGACCTAAGGTATTTGACAACTAAGGCACTTCTCAATTATTAACCTAAGAGGGAAAGTTTTGGCGACACATCCTCTGCCTTTTGTAAAACCGCACTGTTCTTTTCTTAAAACTTTGTCTACAGCATCTCTCAGTCTAAAGAGTGTCATATTACTAAGTAATTTGCTACCTACAGAGACCAGACTAATGCCTCGAAAATTACCACACTCACTCTTATCACCTTTCTTATATAGTGGTTTAATTAAGGTTGTTTTTTTTTTAAATCGTTAGTTACTTCCTTTTTTTCAAAAATCATATTCATAATCTTCAGTAACTTTTATCTAACCTCAGAGCCACCATATTTAAGAAAATCATTTACCATACTATGAGCACCTGGAGCCTTACTATTTTTTAATCCTTTTGGCACTGTCGCTAATCCTTCATCACAAGACAAATCTTCCTTCACATCCCAGGTATCACAAACTTTTTCATTTTCCTCTATATCTTTTCCTGCAACTGTATCTTGGTTTAGCACATTCTCAAAATGTTCCGCCCATCTCTCTTTAACGCTTTCCTTATCGCTAATTGTGGCCCCGTTTCTATCTTTAACAGGGACAAGTCAGGACTAACTACTCCCTCTCAATTTATTAACATGCCAGAACAATATTTTACTATTGTCCCGTCTAGCTGCATCTTCCAGATCCTCGGCATTTTTATCCATGGCACTTTACAATCCCTTTGTTTTCATATGATCTATCACTCAGATAATTCGTGTACAAGCCCTTTCACCTCTCTACTAAACATAAAGCTTTTTCACTAATATTCCTAGCTGCAGTCCTAACTTTATTCCCCAAGATACCATCAGCAACTTCACAAATTGCTATTTAAAATTATTCAAACCATCTTCCAAATTGTTAAATTTTAGACTCTCAAATTTAGTATTCAACTGTTCCTGGAAAGTTTCTCTCAGATTCACATTCCGGAGTACCAACATCATAACTTCCCTGGAGATTGTAAACCCTCCAGAATTTCAGCTTTACATTAACCCTACCCGCTACCAAATGGTGATCTTTACTTTCAACATGAATAACAGTATTCATATATACCCTAGTATCTTGTATTGATCCTGCCAGTCTTCGGTTTACTATAACATAATCAATGAGGCTTTCATTCTCACCATCCCGTGAATACCATGTCAACTTATGGGCCATTTTGTGACACCGTGTTGGTTGTAGTTAGATTGTTATACCTTCAAAATTTCAAAAGTCTGTAGCTATTACTGTTTTCTTTTCCTACACCAAATTTACCGACCTGGGGGTTAAAATCTCCTAGCAGAAACACCATATTTCTACCTGGGACTCTGTCTATTTGCTCCTTTAACAGTAAGTAAAATTCATCTGAGTCAATAGTATTTCCGTCAGTCGGTTCAACAGGGGCATATACTACTATAACTGATATCCTGAACTTTTAGTCATAAAATTAGCAATTAGTATTCTATTATTAATACATTCCCAGGCTAAACAAGACTTAGCAGCATCCGTATTCATCATGAGCCCTACTCCCTGTCCATGTACCCCATCCTTCCTTCCTGGTTGAAAAAAAAATCTATATCACCTAATTTCAAGCTTCCTACCCCTGGGATATGAGTTTCTGAAAATCCTAATAAGTCTATTTCGAATCGTCTGAATTCGTCAGTCAAAATGTCGATACGAAATCATTTTTTAACGTTGTAACATTCCAAGCTCCAATTTTCATGTTCTTTAAATCATTGAAATTATTTTTGCCTCGGGAAAAGCAATGATCCCGGATACCAGTGCAGGACGGGGATCAACAGTCTACACCGAAGCGCTTAAGCCGGCTTAGAACTGGACAGATAGAAGTCCCTTGGGCCTCCATTATGAATGGAGGTTTTGTTGAATCCTGGGCCCATCTTATTCACAACATGGTTTTCAGCACTTGGCAACGCTCTTCTATCAGCAAGAGTCGAAATCCTGCACTGACAGTCCCAAGCCTATTACCTATGGCTCATTATATATATTCATGCCTACAAATATTATGCTACTACGGGGAGGTAACCCATAGTAGATAAGTTAGCCAGGAAGAGGTTTTTCAGCCCGAAAACGCCCATCAAAACAGACCAAGCCCCGAAGAATTATCTATTAATCAGAATCCCGTGCGAATGCTGCGTTGTTTACTACGCTATAATTTCCTCGAGGGGTGCCACTCCTCAAGTAGGAATAGAGTTGGCCGCAATGTCCCCAGTCTTGCAGGTACTTCGAAAAGGTCGAGGCAGCCCTTTGCAGAGGCCGTTGTTCATAGATCTGGATCTTACGTCCTGCCGCAGTTGTCCTTCATTAGAGGATCATCCCATGATGGTGCTCTGCGTCACCATGCAACTTAACCCATTACTGGGAGAAGGTTTGTAACTCATGGGATGTGTGGTTTTAAGGGGTCACCCTAGTAGAAAGTTAGACTATTTACTTGAACACTTCTTTAGACATAGTTAAGAGATAAGACACTCATAAGTACCCCAAGTACCCCACATTCAAAAGATTGTACAGGGTATAAAATATTACCCCATTCATAGATGTCATTGTGACTGAGCACGTGGAACATTTTCAGAAGAGAGAGGACATACTCCTAGCCACCTCGGCCCAGAAACGAAAACCAAACAAAAAAATAAACAATTTTTTTTTTTCACTGTAAAATATCCCATCTCATAGCTACAAATTCCATTTTACCAAAGGTAAATTCAAAAAGGCACCTTCTTACCCACCTAAATAAGCACAAAAAAATTATCTTACGGGATTTAAGACTTATTGGTATTTAAATGCCTTAATTAATGAATGATAATTTTCACAGACTTTTATAGAAACTCATAAGTTTTCACGGGCCACCCTAGTAGAAAGTTAGACTATTGGCTTGATCACTTCTTTAGGTGGATTTGAGAGACGAGACTCTCACAAGTACCGTAAGTTCTCCACATGCAAGAGATTGTACAGGGTATAAAATACTGTCCCATTCATAGATGCACTCGTGACTGAGCATTTATAACATTTTCAGCTGAGAAAATTAGCGATTACATACCCCAACTAACGCGGCCAAGAAACAAAAAACCAAACAAAAAAGAACAAGATTTACACTAGGCACAATGTGATATCCCAAGATATCACAAATATCACAGATATCACAAATTGAAGGTTTCTAAATTATACAGAAGCTCACATAGGGATTTTCGTATACTGTAACAAGCAGAGTAATTATAATTAAAGCAAAATTTATGCAAAATTTTGGAAAAAAAGATAGGGAGCAAAAAAACGAAATATTCAAAGATGAGTAATTTTAATTGGTTTCAATTCATCAAAACAACCTCAAAATCAGTTATTTTCATATAATTAAGAGGTAACAAAAAAAATATCATAAAATTGACATCCATTTGCCTTACAAAAGTTTCTAACGTCTTTAAATATCACTAAAGGCTTACTCTAGATTGCTACAGGAGTTGTAAAATTCTACTAAAGTAATATCAAGACCCCAAGGTAAGCGCTCAAAGCTGCTGAGTCTCTTTACAGATGGTGGAGGGTAAACCACTTTGTGTTTATTGCATGTATATTACGGTTAACTACGGTCTGAGATCCAAACACTCATTGACATGCCAGCAAGCCAAATGACAGGATTTGACTCGGAATCTAACAGTTTAGACAAAGTCAATTTGATAATCCTGAATTCAGATATATGTTAATGTTTCTATATGTCAATTTCCTTGGGTTTTTCTTATGCTTAAAATAAAGTGAGCTATAAAATATTATAATTAAAGAAATTACTTTTTGCGCAATACAACAGAGCAGTACCGTAGAAGTTGTCTACTTATTGTTTTATTTTCTCTTCTTTTTCTTTTGTTCTCATTTCTTTTTTCTCTTTTTCCTCGTTTTTTTCTCTTTTTTTCGTTCTGATTAGAATGTCAAGGTTAAAGAACATAGTTCTGGAACTTAAATCGGAAAGCTCTATTTCTCAAAGCTAATGGATTATTTCAAAATAATAAAGTAGAAATGAATAAAGACCATTTTTTATTAATAAAAACTGAAAAAAGTCCTAAACTACCAATTATTTTTGCGTTAGTATCAAAGTATTTCAAGGTTAGAAGCGCTTTAAATTTGCTAAAGGAAGTCCTCGTGTAACTCGTTTTTTTTATTGTTAAAGAAATATACCTATTACAAAAAGCAATTTCACTCTGGTTCTCAAATATTCCACTGAGCAATTTAAATTTGCGTCAGATGCCATGTTTCAGCAATTTAAAATGTTCAAAAGCAATGTGAATTTGTAGAAAAAATCCGTGTGTTACTCATTTTGCTATAGCAAAAAAAAGCCTTTCATACTTTTATATCAATACTTCAGTCATAAGATAAAAACTTTACACCAGTCCTTCGAGAAGGTTGTCACTCACTCAGGGTGAAAATATTAAATATGTGCACCTATCTCACAATTATTTTATTTAGCTCCGTTTTCAGGCCACCCGCTCCCCGCACGGAGTTCGACACGGATTATCGTTTTGAGTACCGTGTTCAACTAGGGTGGGGCCTTGTCAGAACCCTTGTTCAACCCTGCAATTCTGGCGCGTTACGATTTTGAAGAACCTGTGTCCAATACGCTTGGAACTCGTAAGATTAAAACGCTTTAAATTTTGGCTTGGTTGAACATAAAGAACCTGAAAACGGTTTTTGTCACAGCCGCTCAGAACACGTTTCAAAGCCGGTGCCTGAAAACACAACTTCGTGGAAACCGGTGCTGATGCTGAAAGCCGGTGCTGAAAAAAATGAATGCGTAACTTTTCCCGTTTTTTAGGATCAGAGAAACCGAAGACCTCCTCGTGGTGGATTTGGTATTGATAAACCAAGATTTGGTGGAGATTCTCAATTTCGAACTAGAGGTAAGAATCGGTCATTGGAATCCGTGATCGTTTTATCTTCTTTTCTTTTTTTGTTTTAAAATTCAACTTTGAAATTTAAATATAGTTGAGATTATATAATCCGTGCAAACATAACATTGATACAAAGGTTTTTATACATCCTATTACACACACACATAAAAAGAAAGAAAAACAATAGTAATAATTTATGCAATGCAATGGAAGAGTGAGTATCTCTTAAAACAAAAAATTAACAATCTAGTCAGAAGCAATCTGCTGTAACAGTGTTTCTTTAAAAAAAAAAAAATTGTCTAGTGAGAAGAAAATGTCCATTTGTAGCTGATTTGGGAACGGTAATTATTATTTGCATTAGTCTTAATAGTAAAATGTTATTTAAAAAAAAAAAATTACAGAAACTTAAGAATGGAGAATGGATTGCTTCTTTTAAAAATAAGATATACACTATTATGATGTCGGGAATAGCCACATCTATATTTATATGGCCTTTTCCGTCTGCTCCTCTTTCGTATTTCAATTTTTTCGTAGAAAACCAAGCAGGGACGAGAAACGTGCACCGTTATCGCTTTTTTCTGAGGAAGTTGCTTTCTGTTTGAATTTTCTGTGCAAGCTTAGGCATAAATTGCATTCCGAAACTCATCTATCATTAACAATAATTAAGTATTTGTTAGTCGTAACTACAAATTAATGTTCACTGGAGCATTTTGTCGTATGTTTCATATTTTAAGGAATTCTCTCAGAAATGTAAGTTGACATTCAACTAAATCCTGCTCAGTTCTATGTCCCTGATTCGAATGTTCTGTTTTGAATTTTCTCAAAATTTGTGAGGAAAATGCATAGATAAAAATTGGCTACAAAAGATAAAGAATAGGTTCTCGTCGGGTCTACCCATGGGCGCCCATAAGGGAGGGCGGCAAGGGGGCGCTAGCCCCCGCCCTGGCTGAATGACGGTATTATATATTTGTATTTATTAAAAACACTTTTTTTCCACCAAATTAGTTTTTAGGGGAAATTAAAGAGCTCTACTAATTCAAAAATGGACAGAAATAAAGTCTAATAATCTTCCAAGCGTAAAACTACCACAAATCACTATCAAAAATTAAATGAAACTCAAAACGAGCAAAAATTAACATTACTAGGGCTGACAACCCCCCTGCCTTCTCAAGATAACTTAGGTTTTACTGAAAAAAAATAACCGTGGATTGTCAGTTTAATATACCTATATTGATATTTATTCCTTAAAATAAAAAGGGTAAAAAAGTGACTAAAAAAATTTTTTTTACTTATTTAAGTAAGAAAAGTGAAAACATTTAAACAAATTTTTTTTCCAGTAAAGCGCAAATTGTGTTCTGGTCTTGAGAAGGCATGGGGGTTATCAGCCCTACCAATGCTAATTTTTGCTCGTTTCGAGTTTGACTCGGCTATTTATTCTAATTTCTGTTTATTTTCAGTTTCAGTTATTTATTGGTGGTGATTTGTGGTAGTTTTACGCTTGGATGATTACTTGACTTCATTTCTGCCCATTTTTGGCTTAATGGGGCTCTTTAGTTTTCTTTGAAAAACTTTGTTTTGTGGAAAAAGTTTTTTTTAGATGAATTTCTGTTCGTTCTTCATTGACACAGTCATTTTCATGAAAAAAAAAATATTTTATATCTTTTCGTTCTTTTTCTATAAGAATCCATAATTTGGCATAATTGTGGGGTTTGACATGCCCAATATCCCTAAAGACATAGTTACTGGACCGTTATACTTTCCTGAACAAAATAGTTGTCTCAAAATTTTGATTAGATGTGTTTTGGAAATAAATCAGCTTGAGAGATGGGCTGATTGCCCTACAATCTTTTTTACTCTTGGAAAGGACCCTAGAACTTATAATTTTTAATTGAATTAGCTTCTTTAAATGTTTCAATGATATTTCTAGCTATTATAGAGTGGTGCTACCTATGATATTGCTTATATGCATTTTTGAAAACCTGCATGTACACAGTTTTTCGTTTAATTGGAACGCCCCCTAAACACTTCCTAGAAGCTTTACCTTAATACTCTTAGCGTCATTAGTTACAGTTGCTGTAGTTGTAGTACTAAAAGTATACACATAGTGCCTTCTGGCTAGTTCAAAATCCCCCACAAATTACTCTTAAAGATCTAACTTAATAATATAAGTTGTTCTTGAGATAGTGCTTTGTCACCTTTTTTAAAATCCACATGCTCATAGTTTCTTTTGATTTAGTTCAACGTCCGCCTAAATATTTCTTATATTTGATTACTAAAGACATTGATATATTCTCTTTGGACTATCGGTTACAAAATTGCTATCTCACAATTTCGATTGAACGTGTTTGGGGAAAAAAGGATATCAGGGAGGGAGGGGGGTATTATTTTCTCTCCGTCATGCTTGACTCTTAAAATGGAACTAGAACTATGAATTTCCAATCAAATGAGCCTCCTCCAAAGTTCACAAGACCACCTCTTCATAAAAACCTTACATCCCCCAGGGCATAACTTAAAACCCTTACCCCCATACTCTGGGGGGTTGTGTCAACCCCAAAGGCCGTGTTAGAAGATCTTTGACTATTTTTGAACAAATGTCTATCTTAAAATTTCTATTGGATGCCTTTGGGGAAAATATGACGTGGTGTTGGGGTATAGTTGCCCTCCAATAAATTTGACTCTTCCAAATGGCTCTTCAAATTCCGATTTCCAAACCAATGATCCCCCTACGAAGTTTATATGACCATCGTTTCCATAAAAACCTCAAATGCCCTCGGGGCAAACCTGACAACCCTTGCCCTGAGGACTATGAGGGAGTTCTTATTCTCAAAGATATGATTTTTGTACTTATAAACTACATCAAAAAAATAACTATCTGGGGATTTTGACTAGAAGAATTTGGGGAAGTGATGGGCGTGGGGGGATGGTTACCCTCCAATCACTTTTGACTATGTAATAGGGTATCAGCCATCTCAATTACCAACTAATTGAATCCCTTTTGTAGTTTTTACAACAACAAATCATCATCTTAAAATTTCTACAAGATGCGTTTCGTGAAAATACAACGTGTGTGTGTGGGGGGGGATGTATTTGCCTTCTGATCACTTTGACTCTCAAGAATAGCACTATAACTTCTGATTACCAATCCAATGAGCCCTCTTTGAAGTTTATACGACCACCATTTCTACAAAAACCTTGTATGCCCCCAGGGTGTAACTTACAACCCTTGTCTTGAGGGCTATATAGAAGGGGGGTTCATCCTCAAAGACATAATTTCTGGACCTTTCAAATACACTGAAAAAAATGGCTATCTAAAAAATGATGATTGAATGTGTTTGGGAAATGATTGGTGTACGGGGGGAGGGGCTGGTTGACCTCCAATCACTTTTCACTATTAAAAAGGCCAGTAGAACTTCTGATTACCAATCACATGAGCCCCCTCCGAGGTTTATATGACCACCCTTTCTATAAAATAAAAGTTCAAATTAGGGATAAAATCCTTTTTAATAGACAGTGTATAGAAAATTCACAAAAAATACCAGATATCTCGGTCACATATACAGTAACCGTCATCATTAGTAAAACTAAACTAAAACAATTTAAAACAAAAGTTTATATACGAAATCAATAAAACTAAATATTTTTTAACTTTTTAATCCTTTTCAAATTAAAGGCGGAAGCTAGCCTCTTTGATCTTCTCGGCTGTGGTTAATTAGTATTCAACGCTATAACTCTTAGACAAGGATCAAACTACATTGGGCGAATTGGACTTTGCTCTGTCAGAAATTAATAAATTATCATAGATAGAGTTCAGCCCATATTCACCTGTATCCCGATTCAAAGCAATATTCTTGAATAAGATTTTCTTTATTTCAAGAGTTTCACGAAAATTTTGCTTTAAACCCTATCCCTAGAAATCAAAGAGACATTCTCGAACAAAGTAAAATGGTATGGAAAATTTAAAATGTGTTCTGAAATGGCTGAAGTAAAATCTTCAGACTTAGAATCTTGCTTTAAAGCTAGAGAAACAGAATCTCTATGTTGTAATAATCTCATTACCAGACTTTGTTCAGAACGGCCAACATATCAGGTTCCGCAAATATATCGGAGCAGATAAACCCCACTTCGCTGCCCTAATAAAGTTGCTTTCTTCCCAGAATTTCGGAAACTACCCAAATTATTATTACTCTTTAAAGCTACCCTTAGACCATTGCTTTGTAAAATTCTTTTAAGTTTTTCACTTAGCCTGGGTATATATTGTAAGGAACAAAAACATCCTTCTCCCGAGTTGTCTCCAAGACTTCCTTAGAAATCTCTAGAAACCTTTTTCTTCTTTTTGAAAAAGTCTGGTTAATTAACCATTCGGGATACATGTTGCTTATTAGTATTTTCCTTAGAAAAGACAACTCCTCCTCAACAAATTTTGGAGAGCAAATACTAAAGATCCGATCAGTTAAAGAGATGATCAAATCAATTTTTACTTGGCGAGCGTAACTTGAACTATAAGACAAAAGTCTATTGTTATTTGTCTGTTTTCTATAAATTTGAAAATACAGACTATTTTCATTTTTCAAAAGAAGAACATTAAGAAATGGAAGTGTCCCTTTCTCTTTTAATTTAAAAGTACAATTTAAACCCCCCCAAACAATTAATATATTCCAAAAATCCTTTTAATTCCTCCTCCCCATAATCCCATCTACCGGCCCCAGAAAATATGTTTTAAAAAATATGAATTTAGCGCAATTGTTTCAATATGGTTTCAATATGGTTAATTGTTTCAAAAGGTTTAGTTAAGGTATGGTTAATTGTTTCAAAAGTTAGGCACCTGAGAAAATTTGGCTGATTTTCGAAAAAAGGGGGAAAGACCCCCTAAAAGTTATAGAACCTTAATGAAAATCACACCATCATATTCCGCGTATCAGATAACCCTACTGTAGAGTTTTCAAGCTTCTATCTACAAAATTGTGGATTTTTGCATTTTTTGCCAGAAGAAAGATCACGGGTGCGTGTTTATTTGTTTGTTTGTTTTTTTTTTGTTTTTTTTTTCCAAGGGTGATCGTATCGACCCAGTTGTCCTAGAATATCGTGGGAGGGCTCATTGGAATGGAAATTGAAAGTTCTAGTGTCCTTTTTAAGTGACCAAAAAGAATGGAGGACAACTAGGCCCCCTCCCACAATCATTTTTTTCCCAAAGTCACCTGCTCAAAATTTTGAGATCGCCATTTTGTTCAGCATGTTCGAAAATATTATAAGTATGTCTTTTAGGATGACTTAATCCCTCGAAATTCCCGGGGGGAGGGCTGAAAGTTATGAACTTTACCCAATGTTAACATATAGTATTGGTTATTTGGAAGTATACAGACGTTTTCAGGGTATATTTTTCCTGGTAGTGGGGGGGGGGGGGGTCAGGGGTTATGGGGGAGGATCTTTACACTAAGGAATTGGTAATGGGGGAAGGGACATTGCAATTAAGGGGACGCCGGACTTCCCAGCATTATTTAAAAAAAGATAATAAATTTAATATAAAAAACAAGTATTTCAACTGCAACAGCAGCAACATCGAAACTTTAAACGAACAGAAAATATTACATATATAATTGGGTTCACCCCGTAGTCAATACCTCGCTCTTTAAGCTAAAGATTTTTTAGTACTTTAATAAGAGCCATTTATTCTAATTAACGGATTTTGTGATTAAACGCTAATTTTTAAAGAATTGGAACACAATTCGAACTTCAGCTTAAAAAGCAAGATATTGACTAGGGGGTGAATCCCCTAATAAACGTATTAAAAATATATGAATATAGAAGTTCCTTACGTAAGTTAATTCGTAAGTTACGTATATTTATTACTAATAAAAGCGTTCGTAAATAAAAGTAAACAAGTTTTGAGAAAGCCATTTAACCAAATAAAATTAAATTGATATGAAAATTTTTTGTTTTAATTATTCATGTACGGTGAGCCAAGATCCAAACCTGCATTTACTCAAAAACGTTCAGAAATTAACTACAAAAAACAGATTTTTTAAACTGAAAGTAAGGAGGGACATTATAACTTAAAATGAACAGAAATTATTCCGTCTTTGTAAGGGGCTTTCCCCCCCTCAACGCCTAGTTCTTTACGCTAAAGTTTGACTCTTTCACTCAACTTTATTTTTTAAAACAATGAAAAACTTTAGCGTAAAGAGCGAGGCGTTGAGGAGGAGACAGTCCCTTTCATATACGGAATAATAATATAATAACATTAATATAGTGGCTATAAATTGAAATTAGATGATAGTACAACAGCAATATTTTGTTTAACTAATGTAGAAGTTTTGAGTAATAAGAAATAAAGAAAACGGCTTTCTTGATATTTGGGGGGAGGGTTTCCAGAAGAATCTAGTTGCACTATTTCCGTGCAGTGGGGCACATTCCTTGTGTTGGATATATAGTAATACAATGTCTCAAATAACTTTCATTTCATCTCATACTTAGTTAAAAAAAACTTCAATGTGTTTTGAAGACACAGTGAAACATTGCTTAAAATTGGGCTAATTTTTAGTACATTTTTATTTCACTTAAGTTAGAAATGTTAAAACTATACTACCCTAAGTAGTGCTTGCTATTATGTGTTTAAGTTATTATATGTTTCCTTCATTAGTTGTGTAGTCATCGCGTTTCAACTCATGTGCAAGGTTTGGAATCAATTAAATGGGGTCAGTGATGTCAAAGTCCAAAAACCCAGAAATATATCAACAGTCTAAACGACACGAATTGCACACGGTGGCACGGTGCACAATTACAAAATGGCATGAATTGCACACGGTGACACGCTTTGCGACACGGTGGTATATTTTCCGAAAGACGAAGACCCCAAACTATTACTAAGCAACAAAAAAGACGTGGAACTTTTCAATTTTGACTACAAAATATTTACCCCCTACTTACCCTTACTTACCCTTTACTTGCCCTTAAAGTTGGACACGCAGACACTTTACTTACTTTTAAAGCAGCACACGACCAAAGAGATCGACCTTAAAATAATATAAATAAATTAAACTACATGTATATTTTCTGTATTTGCTGTTATATATGTGGATACATATGCGTAAAGGGTTTTTGACCTTTCCAGAAAAGGCTAGGAAAACTAAAAAAATTCAATTCTCTGATATTTCCGCCTTCCCCTTCCCAGAACATGATGGGGACTGCTCTCAAAATGAAATAGGAACGCGTAATTAAAATAGAAATAAAAACATAAAATAAGATCAAATAGTAATAGTAATAAAAACGCGTGATTAAATAGAAATCAAAGCGCGTGCATAGCTTCAATTCATGTTTATAGTTGTAATGTTGATTGTTTATATTGTGTGTATAGTTTTAAGTGCACTTGTAAGTTGTAAGTGCTGTTTAAGGTTGGAATCTGAAGTGCAATTATCTTCCTCTTTTTTATAAAGTCTTTGTTTTTAAGGATCTTTAAGAGGTGGCATCTCAAGATCTAGTGGAACCCCTTCGTCTCAGAGAGTTTCCGGATACAGTGGCAGTTTCCGTGGCTCTTTCAATGACCGAAGAGGGAGAATTCGACACTGGGCAGAAGATCGAACCGGAAGAGATCGACGTGATAGAGGTGGCTATGGAGCAAGAAATTTTCAAAGATAATTCAGAAGAATTTTCTGTCATTTTTATGATTATAATTTTTTTTTTTCTTAAACAGCTGTTTTCATTGGAAATACGTATCGTTTGTATAAGTAGTATATTTGCTAGAAAAGAAGGTGTTGACAATAGGTAGAAGGAGATCTTTACTGAGTTTCTGAACTTCTTGCATTCCATAAATCATCTAGGTCCTCCGAGTGAGTCATTGAGTGAGGTTCTGAACTTTTTGCATTCCATAAATCCTCTAGGTCCTCCGAATGAGTCATCTAGTGAGGTTCTGAACTTCCTGTATTCCATAAATCCTCTATGTCCTCCGAGTGAGTCATCGAGTGAGTTTCTGAACTTCCTGCATTCCACTTCCCTAGGTCCTCCAAGTGAGTAATCGAGTGAGGTTCTGAACTTCCTGCATTCCACTCCTCTAGGTCCTCCGAGTGAGTCATCGAGTGAGGTTCTGAACTTCCTGCACTCCATAAATCCTCTAGGTCCTCCGAGTGAGTCATCGAGGGAGGTTCTGAACTTCCTGCATTCCATAAATCCTCTAGGTCCTCCGAGTGAGTCATTTTCAGCTTGATATAAGCATTGAGCTCATTCAGTCTTTCAATGATCACATAAGCTTAAAAATGACAAAGTAGCAGAAATTGAAAGCTTGCAGCCTGAACTCTAAGTATGAATCCCAAGTTTTGGTTGAACCGGTTCACAAAGTTCTGACTCAGATTTCAGAGCCCAGCCCTACTGACTTGAAAAAAAGGGCTATAATGAAGCTATAAAACACGTGGATCAGTCGATTGCAAGAACTGGCGGGGTATCACTCTGCAGTTCGTATGAACTCAACTTCCTGCCGAGTATCACTAATCCGCATTTAGTCGAAGATTGATACCATACTATGAGAGAACAATATGGTTTTAGGACGGATAGATCTTATACTGATTTGGTATTCAGTTTGAGGGTACTAATTGAAGGATCTAACGGATGTTGATTGTATTGACTTTTTGAAGGCATCTGTTCGCAGAAACTCATTGTAGGGTTTTCTGCTATATTATGCCCCCCTCTATAAGATTATCAGTCTCATTGTTTAATTACATGAAGACCAGCAACATATAAGATAAGATAAGATATTTATTTCTAGAAATTGCTATCACAAGCCCTGAAGGGCCGAATTCGAATTTCGAAGTCCATAAAAAACAAACAAGCAAGAAAATCATAACAAAAGCACAACAACTTAAAGATTGGCAACCAATGAAAAAAAAAATTAAAATAAATAAATAATCAAATATCGGAATGCTGTATGGTTCCTTTGTCACTTATATTAAAAACTTCAAAATGGCAACTAGTTAATAAGATAAAAACTAAAAAAACTGAAAAAAATAAATAATATACACATTAACAAATGTTTAAAAAACAACATAAAAAGGGGATAGGGAACAAAAAAAAGAGTATAGAGGAAACCGAGCTGTTTCTTTTATTATATAAGGGAAAAGACAAAATTTATGTTCAAATTAACCACTATTTATTAAATCAGTAAAAAAAGGGATAAAATATTTTTTATACCGCAAGGTAGTACAAAAACTGGGAGATAAGGTAGGTATAGGCTGGGACACAATTCGTGGAGGACCATTTCCATCAGGTACATGGTATGCAGGGAAAAGGTTCGCAGTATGGGGGTTCAAAAGTGCCAACTTACCAAAACGGAGGCACAATTTAATTCTTCGTCTCTCAAGGCTCTCTAGATTTGAAATATTTAACAAATACAAATACGGTATCTTGCCCTCTTTAAAAATAATTTTTAGAGCTTTCTTTTGGACATTTTCAATTTTTCGTGTTGCTTTATTAGAGAGTCTAGGGTGCCACACAAGACAAGCGTACTCAATATAGGACGCACAAATGAAATGTATACCTGTAGTAAATGTGATTGGGGGCAACTGAATTTATTTAAAAGTTTAAGGAGGGAAAGCGAGGAGTTTGCTTGTCGTAGGATATTATTTATATGGGCATCCCATTTCAAATTGGAAGAAATTGTAACACCAAGGAGTTTAAGAGATGTGACAGAGGTTTCAGGAGGTATAGGAGCAAGAAAAAGGGGAGGGGATTTAAGGAAACTTCCTGAGACTATTGCGGATTTAGAAGGGTTAACTGTCATGTCAAGGGAAGAGGCCTGACAGGCAATATCTTGGAGTATGCCCATTGGGTTGCTAAAGATTTTTTTATGACATATCTCTAAAACTGTCAAGTCATCGACAAATTTCCACCTATTGTCATAAAGGGTTGAAAGGCTATTAATCATAAGTGAAAAAAGGAGAGGGCCTAGAATAGTCCCCTGAGGAATGCCATTAAATATAGGGAGATGATCTGAGAAACAATTTAGATATTTTACTGCTTGAGATCTATTAGAAAGAAAATAGGCAACGAGCTGAACAAGGAAAGTTTCAATGTGAAATTCATTTATAAGTTTATCTATGAGTAAATTGTGGTTAATCAAATCAAAAGCTTTTTGAAGATCAATAGAAATTAGATTAAGCCAAGTGTTAGTTGTTTCATGTAATTTACCCATGGTATCAACAAGATGGATCAGGTAATGAGAGGTTGACGTGGATTTGAGATTACCAAACTGTCTAAGATCAATGAGGGGGAGGACTTTCATCTTAAGCCAGTCTGCGAGAAAACTTTCATACAATTTTGAAAAAATCGAGGTAAGGGTAATAGGACGAATGCCATCAAAGCCAAGCTTCCAATTTTTCTTTTTGATTGGGGTAATAAAACCTTGTTTCCAATATTGAGGGAACTGTCCAGATTCGGTAATCTCATTGAACAGGGTGGATAGGGGCTTTGAGAGGTAATCACTGAAAGCTTTAATCAGAGGAACAGGAATATCTAAAGGGCAAATGCTTGATCATTTTAGTTTTTCAATTTTTTTTGAAACATCAAGTGGAGAAATATGTGGGAGTGAAAAAGGAACAGGAATATCTGGAAATTCGTAAGATAGTGGTGGGAGACTCTGGACAATAGAATCCAGAAACTTATTTAGGTTATTAGCTGTGGTGTTTCGAGGTTAATTTATATTAAAATTTTGTTATTCTTTAATCTTGCTAGTAAGTTTTTTAATTTCAGAGTACCAGTTATTTGGTTTATGAGGGCGCAAGTATTTAATTTTATTTTTATATTAGGCTCGGGCAGCTTTTCTAATTTGACTTTTTAATTCTTTTCTTAACTTATTTGCTTCAGCTAAATTACCCCTTTTAAATAAGCTTATTTTCGTGCGGATTAAAATTTTTATGTGATTGTTTATGTAAGGTTTATCACTGGAGCATTTTCTGATTTTTTTTTTTCCGGGAAACATAATGAATAGGAATCAATTAGTTTTTTGTGAAAAATCAAAATTTTGTCATCAAGGTTATTAGAATTATAAAGGTCTGACCAACTTTCACTGGTCAGTCATGATTGAAAAGAAAAAAGTCCTACGTCACTGAGGGGATGGCAAAACCCAAATGAAGCAGTAACAAACCGTTAAATGGCTTAAGAGGGAGAACAAAGAAAACACTCGCGGTAACTGCCTCATAGCGGTGGCAGTGCTTGCGGCGAATTGTAATACTTACTAATGTTTGAATAAATAACATCCAGAGAGGTGTTACCTTTTGTTGTAGACATTTTAACCAGTTGTTTAATGTTAAGAGAGGTGCAGATAGAGTCTATCCTCAGGTCATTCGCATCGCCAAGTAAGCAAATACCAGCGTTCGGATACTTTGATAACACTAAGTCAGCACTTATAAGAAATTGTTAGATAAAATTGCGTTTCTGGTCAATACTTTGGTTAGGGGACTGATAAAAGACGGCGGTTACAATTAAATTGAAAGGGCGGGGAAGTACTTTTGGTTGAAGGCTCAGCCATAGAATTTCATCATAATCTGATAAGTTGGGGGTGGGGATGAGTTTAGGTTGGAGGTTATCTCGGACAAAAAATAATATACCACCCCTTTTTTCCCGAGAGGGTGATCGGGAGGGCGAAGTCTTATAAACTGAGTATAATTGCAAATTTTTAGGAAATCTGGGTTCTGGGACTGAACCTCTGTCACAGCAATAATATTAATTTTATGAATTTCGGAGATACCCTCGAGTTCGGTAATTTTGTCAAAATTCAGGCTCTCAGCATTGGTATGTAAGAAAGTTGGAAATTTATACCGATTGGGATATTGGGATTTTTTTTCAATTATAGATGGAGTTGTTTGGGGTTGAACTGTATGAGAAGGGTGATATGGTTCAGGGGGTGGCTTTGAGGCATTTTTAAAACGCGGGACTGGACCGGGCTTGAGAGAAAAGGAGGACAGCGGACAAATTATGGGAATATTATTAAGTTGGGATGGAACTACGGTGGAATTCGTCTTACTATTTGAAGTTTTAGAAACTTTGCATGGATGTGTTACCTGTGGATCATTCTGCCTGCTTACTCTTAAACCAGAGTTATACTGGGAGGGTAGCCAGGGGGGATAAAGTGCAAGGGAAGGAAGAAAGGTTTCCAGGTGATGTGGGAATAAGTCAAATTGGGAGTGTTCTTTATATGGGGGTTGGGGGGGGGGGGGCAAGATGATGCTGAGGGAGGAAGGTACGGTGGGGGTGTCTGAGAGGGGAGGGGTTGGGTTTGTTTCGGCAAATAACGGGTGGAGTCCAGAACCGGTCGGTAACTTCTTGGACGCACGGAGAAGAACGGAGTCGAAAGGAAGGGGATTTTTGAGAGGAAAATGAGTAAGGGGGGTTTGGGGATGGTCCGAATTGAGTAAAGTGATTGTGGGGGTTGGACTGACTGGGCAGGCGTAAGTACATTGGGCGGAGGATTGTTTCGAGGGATGGGTTCCTGAGGTATACTGCGCTGTAGCGGGTATGCAGGGGGATAAGACTGAAAGTCAAATGGAACACGACCTAGGGGCGGGGGGGGTCGTGAATTCTTTCGGCGTCGCCCTAAAAAACGTTGGTTTTGTGGCCCAGTTTTGTGTAACTTACTACGATTCTTAATGGGCAATATGATATAATGTTTTGCACAGCCAAAGCACTTTCCACTTGAAAAGCGTTTGCCGATACCAACATGGGGGTATCTGCACATATTATTCGTACAACGGCTAAAAACATGAAACTTGCAAATGTGTAGATATTTAAAATTACTAGACATACATCTACTGTCTAAAAATCTAAAGCACACATTCGGTTGATTACACTTAAGATCACTGAACTAATTTTTTTGAATATATGATTGCATTGGGTAATAAT
Organism: Artemia sp. Qi Xiang Cuo; assembly: GCF_049724085.1. Lineage (NCBI taxonomy): Eukaryota > Metazoa > Arthropoda > Branchiopoda > Anostraca > Artemiidae > Artemia > Artemia sp. Qi Xiang Cuo. Next base: position 16,135,274 of record NC_142805.1, read on the forward strand.
TTCCGCTTGTAAGTTCGACATCATTGTCAATCTTTAAAGATGTGTCATTACCACTGGATTTCAAGAATAAATTATCTTCAGTTAAAACAAGGTCAGAAGGATTAGTTTGCGTAACCTTTTTAATCCCTTGAAAAAATTCTGACGAAGGAAGTTCACTAGCACTTGCTTGATTACATATAGTGACGTTTTCAGATTCAAAGGGTTTTACAGTTTTTACGCAACATGAAGAATTTGGATAATGCATATTTGGATTAGAAGTATCAGCTGAAGGAGAAACACCGGGCGATGTAGAGGATTTTAATGCATGTATAGCATCAACAATTGCTAGCTGAAAACCGACTTTTAACATTTTGATCTCATTTTCCTGGAAAAGATCACTTTTCTGACGTTCGTAAAGATCGGATAAACTATCATAAAGAAATTCAAGATTAGTAATCCGTTTCCTGAGATTGACGATTTCCGCGTCTTTTTTAATGCAATCTTCACAGGTATGGGGCTCGAAGACACTAGCCGTTTCTGCAATGCTTGCCGATTCACCTTTACTGGAACCATAGATTTGGGGGGAAATTTGGGATTGATGGGCTGTGGTTATTTTTGTAGAATCAATCGATCCATCAGAACTATTGTTGACATTACTCGAAGCAAAAGGTATAGTAGGGTAATTTGTAATACCATTTTGAACGATTACTTCAAGTTGATTTTCGTTGGAGATAGATGAATTTTCTTCATCCGAAATAACGGGGGATTTTACAGCCTCGATTGGTTGAACCACTTCTGGTTTATTATCGATGTTGTTAATCACGTCAGTAGTAAGCGCCCAATTCGTTTAAAACTTACACTCAAACTTACGCCTGAGGCATGGATATGTGTGTAAGTTTTCAACGAATTGGGTTACCAGGGTCATTTGCAAAGAGGTATCATTTCTATAGAAGCTATAACAATTTGAAATATCATATGGAATTTGCTTGAAGCTATATACTTTGCGTACGCGCCCGTACCAAACAGGTTGGGTATAATCTGTTTTGGTTCAAGTTTTTTCTGACACAATTAACTGAATTTCTATTTCCTGATATACAAGTTTTTTTTTTAGTATAACTTGATTGGTGATTAGGATTTGAATAAAAGGAATAGTTTTCTTTACACTTTTACAATCGGAAATGTTTGATTAACATTTGCAAAAAAGGGGTAATGAGATTTGCGAATTGGAGTGTAGGATATGGGGTCGACTTGCACGAGGGTTCAGTAGCACGAGGGTTCAGTTGTACAGTGTTTCGGTTATACAGGGGTTCAGTTACATGGGGGGTTCAGTTGCATGGGGGATTAGTTAAATGGGGTCGAGTAGCACGGAGGTTCAGTTGTACGGGGTTTCGTTTATACAGGGGTTCAGTTACATGGGGGGTTCAGTTGCACGGGGATTAGTTAAATGGGGTCGAGTAGCACGGAGGTTCAGTTGCACGGAGGTTCAGTTACATGGGGGGCCCAGTTGCACGGGGGGTATCCCTTTTTTCGAAAATCGGGCTCCCTGTTTTCAAAATCCCTTTTTCTTCTGAGGCTTGGAGCATTTGGTGGTTAGATATTAAACGTAATGAAATTTATATAATTGCAATCTGCATAAAAACCCAATTCCTGTCAATTGTTATCAAAATTCCATTTTTGAGTTTTGTTTACAATTGAGCTAACTCGCTCCTTCATTCCAATTTAACACTATGAACTATTTGATAGGACTTATTGGGCTAACGTCCTATTTTTAATTAATCTTTTAACACTCCGGAGTTTTTGAAGCCTGATTCACGCTATTAAAGCTTAGTATTTCTGAGTCCAGTTGAAATGTGCACCATTTTAGAAAATTCTCTTTTTGGGGAAGCTTTTGGTTCCTTTACATGTACGTAAAGGACTGAAATACCCTTACAGGAACTAGAACTTTTTATCTACCGTGAAAATATTCACAAGTATGGTATTACTTTTTCTATCTTCCACTGAAAAATTTAGAATTGAACTTTAAATTTCTGTATGTCTTTGTGAAATAAAGAACTTAAGTGGAAGATTTTTATTTTCTCTGGATAAATTAGAATTGAATTGTGTTCCTTGGTAAAATTCAGTAGGGGACTTGAACTTTCCTTGACTTCGTTGAGAAAATTTTAAATTGAACTTTAAATTTTTTCATCTCCATGAGAAAAGTCGGAACTGAATTTAAGAAAATTTAGAATTAAAGTGAAACTTTCTATCTTCATAGAAATAATCACAATAATAGTATAACTTTTCCTATCTTCTATGGAAAAATTAGAACTGAACTTTAAATTTTTATGTGTTGGTGAACTTAAAACTGACGTGGAAGCTTCACCTACGAAATACTAAGAAACCTTAGCTCAGAAAAATCTGAAATATCCAGCTACTCATCCCAAACTAGAATTTCCAGTCAAATGAGCCCTCTTAGGATATTTTGGTACCACTAGGTCGATAGATATGCGGGTCAAATTTCATCTTAAAGTGCCAATGTATCTGATAGAATAATTTAAGTCTTACGATCAATTTCATAAAACCTATAATTTTCACCTTTTTCTTCATTAAGTATCAATTACTTCAAGAAATTAATTCCACAATTTTGCAGATAGGAGCTTGAAACTTCCGAAGTAGGGATATTGGTTTTTAGAGTTTCGCTTACTATTGAGTCGTATCGCCCAACGCCACCTATGAAAATATTCTTTTAAAAGAAACACTTCAAATTGAAAAAAGAAATCATAAGCAAATAATCTTAAAAAAGTTTAATATCTTCCAAAAGAAACTTAAAAAGTAAACATAGTCAACCCATTTCTCACTGGCAAATTCCTACGATATTTTTGAGTATATAAGAAATATAATTTCCCATTCATGTTAAACTTTTATTGAACAAATATTAGACAAATCTACTTCACTTATACAAGTAGAATTATCTGGCAAGATTTCTGTCTCAAGAGGTTTATCCGATATTG